>NW_024582410.1:2619615-2769276 GCF_018398535.1 Haplochromis burtoni
AAAAAATCCTCGCTGAAGATGCACAGAATTAATAGAAACTGCATTAATTAGGGACAGTTCTCTTTCACTTTAAATCCCGATTTTTGCAGCTTTAATGTCATACATTCTAGATTTGAACTACTAGTTAATACTGCAATATTTCTTGGTAGAATTTTAAACATATTGCAGTTTTCATTTGTATGAAAACTTTATATTTTGCCAGTTACTTGAATATTGAAAATGTTTTGAACATTTTACATTGTAATTGAGTCTCCATGCGTAAGATTTGTTTGTTTGGATTGCGATTGACTTTCCAATAACAGGATGCAGGGAGTTTTGACAGATACTCTGAGTTCCTGTTTTCAGAGAAGGCTTTTAGACACCGGAGAGATGTTCCAATACGTCAAATTCACACCATCACAATTTAACTTGACAGGATAATAACTAGAAATTTAATAAGAAGAGGAGCAAAAACAAACTTTCTTAACCCCAAATAAATGGACAGTACAGAAGTGTTGGCCTAAAAAGTTGTAAACAAATCAAGAGTCCTTCATATGCTGCTCTGAACGGCAGTTAATGGAATAAGTATATATAATTGGTGGCTAATTATTGCAAACATAAGAAGATGGCTCCTTTAACATTAAGACTCACTGCAGTAGTTGACATTTAAAAATAGAAAATTTGTAGATAACAGCAGTTTGTCATTTTTCCTCTGGACCTCTTGTACCTTCAAATGGCAGCCAAACATCTGCGTGGCCTCAGTGACACTGGCATGTGCTCCTGACCCTAGCAGGTGTTCTGTGTGTAATGTTGTGCCCTGTATGTTTGCGTGAGTACATCTGTGTGTAGGTGGGAGTTTGTGTACAGTATCTGACGCACGCATGTGAGCGAGAGAAGCCGGGTGGTGTTGAAAGGAAGCACCTGTGTGTACTGAAAGGAGTTCTCTGAATAGCTTCATATTTGAACAGCCACTTATCCGACGATAAAGCTGTAAGTGATTCGTGGCAGCTTCCTGCCTGCGGTGGAGAGAGATGGGCGGAGGGAGAGAATCCGAGAAAGACGGAGAAAGAGAGAGAGATTAAATGAGCGCATCAGCTGTAATTAGGGCTACTTTACTCCATTTGGAAATGCATGCCTCAGTAGCAGAGAGAATTAGCACTGGATAGTCTGGGTGGGTCAAAGCAGTGCAACTTGAATGCGTTAAAGGGGGAAAAAAATATGATTGTGCCAGTTCCTCAGAATGAGTCTAATATCTGCAGAGGTCGGTGTCATTGTTAGTCACTGGTGCCATTTTTGTGATTTAAGGTGCAGAACAGAAATCGTGACTGTGGGAAACGTTAAGCATTTCTTAGCATAATGGACCACGTACACATGAAAATGAGATTAGATATGAAAGAATTTGTTATCAGTGGCCTTCAGATCCTTTACCACAGATCTTTTTTAGGCTACACTTCAATAAATCCATGCTAGTACCAAATTACATTCAATGATTATTTAAAGAAGAAAATCATTTGTTGATTCTTTTTTGTATTTTTGATGACATCTGCCTTTTGTTCTTATCAAATTTCACTCACTTGGGCAAAGCGAAATCTGATTTCTGGGGAATTTAAACCCTGTCTAAATGGTTATGAACTAAACCATTTGCATGCAGTTCCAGTAAAGCAGTGCAGAGCCAGTGCAGGTGGGCCATCAAAGGCCAGACAAACATGAGTTTGCTAATCCGTTGATGCTAATCTTTATTTGACCAAAAATTCAACTTTGAATAAAAAAATATGCGGAGGATGCAAGAAAACAGCCGCGATGACTTAATGTGTTTAGAGTGTTTTTTGGCACAAATTGCTTGAGCAGTGTGGCTGAGGCTGGTTTAGCTCTCTTTAGGGGATCCTCTGCCTGTATCCTGAATCCTCTGGTGTTTGGGGCGGAGGAGGTGGGTGATTGTTAAATGAGTAAGATGGACAATTAAGAAAAGTAGCCCTTTTGAATGTGATGAGACACATAAGTGCGTGCAGTGATTGAATGAATTAGGATTAACTGGAGCCGATAGACCAGAGAGGAATGATCAGTTCATAAGGTTCAGAAATGCAAGTTTCCTGTGATGAAACTTTAAATTGGGAGTTGGAAGAAGCACCATATGCTGCCAAGGGCAGACAATGATGATTTTTAAATTGAATTCATGGCTGTGGGCAAGCAGAAAGTCCAGCGGTCACCTTGTTTTTCATCCAAAATGTAACCGCATGATTCTTATCATGGCAATGTACCAATGCCTCTATGCATCCACAAACATGTATCACAAATACACAGATATACCTACATGCATTTAATTTATCCCAAAGATACTGAGCTACTGAAACAATAACCTGGGGATCACAATTCACCCAAAAACTAGAGTTACTAGACAACTAGAGTTGCAGTTGTTTGGTGGGAGAACAATTTTTCTAATTATATCAATCAAAAATGTGAAACATGAAGAATTACTGAATAATTTTTTATGGTATTCACTTTTAATCATCACATTGTTGTTCCGTTGCAATTAAATTTGAGGGCAGCTATGTGGAAGAGAGAACAAATTAGTGATTAAGGTTTGTATACATGAGTTACAAAAGCTACTTCTAACTGGTTCACATCCAGCGCTTGAATAAGACCCGTAATTTGCTGTGTCCAAAGGTGACCATTCAAATGCCCGTGACATTTAGGAAATTGTCCTTTTTGTTCACCCATCTCCTTTTATTTCACCGCCTTTTTCTTCTAAATGCCATTTCGCCCTTCTTCTTCCTCTTTCACACTGTTGATCTCTGTTCCTCGCTTTTCCTTTCTTGTTCAATCTCGGTTGAACTGACGGGTTCCTGGGCTGAAAGATTTTCACTCTTAGTTTTCCTCTTCATATTCCCTGCCCGTTTCTTTTGAAATGTTGAAGTGGGTGACTTCCATCAACCTGTGCAAAACCAGAGGTAATGAAAGTTTCTTTCGAGAGCGGAGGACACAATGTTTGTTTTAGACTGGGCTTGGAGGGAGTTGACCTTTTTTATAAAATCTCAATGTGAATGGCTAGCACTGATCCTGACTTTTTTTTTTTTATTTCATTTTTAATATTGTGTATGAACATGGTGCAGAAACTGTGTAGGGCTTGCATATGATTTGAAAACCTACATGTACGAGTTTTGAGTCTGGATTCTGACTGGCCGTTTGGAGCCAGTTCTTGGCTCCACTGCCATTTTGTCCTGAGATAAACACATTGTGTCCTTTGGCGTCAGTGCCGCGGTGCAGCGGGTCATGGAAATATTGAAATAGGTTTCTCGCTCCTAAGCACTTACATATGGACGCTTGTAAAGGCCCCTTGGCATCACATTTAAACCCAATGGGTAAGCATAAATTTTCAGCATGCAGGGTTACTGTTTTCAGGGGGTATAATTTAGTCCCAGCCACAATACTTTCAGAAACCAAAGCCTGTTTTTGATTCTTAAATATACCTGGCAAGTGAAGGCTGAAGTGAAAATACAGCAAAACAAAATGTAAAAAAACTGAAATCCAAATTGGACATGAATCACGGTCTCCTGAATCACAAAATTGTTAGTTACTCCACCTTGCCAACCTCATATTCTGAAAAAAACAGGCTCAAGGTTGGCGTCTGACGCTGTTAAACCCAATCAACCAGCTCTCCCAGCTCACAGCTGTACATGCAAGACCAGTGCCAGCAAAACTAAATAAGGAGGGAACTTAGTGGATTTTGAATAGAAGCCTCCCCCATTACTTGTAAAGTTTCAGTAAAATTCAGTAGAGGAAATATTTTTCCTTTCCTGCAGAATATGATGTGCAGACATTACAAATCAAAGTTTTTTTTGGTCTTTCAGTGTCTGGGTGGTTCTTGCTGTACCTTTGGGGCTCAGTGACATTAACAGAGGGCCTTAATCTGGACCCGGACTCTCAGTTAAGCTGCAGTGATTTGACAGCTGCCTGCATTTTTCCTGTTTAGGGCATTTTTAATCTTAAAACAACTCATTATACTGCATACACATTATATAAACTTACCCAAATGTTTATTCTCTGTCTCAGGGAAATTATTTGGCCAAAACTATTATCTTTCTTCCAGCCAGTTTACGTTCGCAAGGAGATAAGCATAGACGTGTTTCAGGTTTACAATTTCCAGCCCCTAGCTGCGATAGTGAGTGGCCTCTGAAGTGCTGGCCTGTGTGTTTAGGACACTAGGTTGAGCTACACAACAGATATTCTCCATAGAGGATGGCCTGCACAGCTCAGCATGAATGTACTTCCCTTTCTTCTCATTAGGGTCGAACCATAAGACTGCTGAGCTGCAAATCTGCGATGGCCACATCACCTTACCCAGTAATCGATCCCCCCACAGCTACACAATACAAGAAACGCACACAGAACGCACAGAACCAGTGAACCAAAGCTTATATACAGAGAAGCTGTGCCTGAGTCCAGGCAGGGTGCTAGCTGGTAATCATTAACACATACTCCCTGTTTGCTTTGCCTCTGTCCCTCCTATATGTCTGTTAGCTCTCATGCGTGTGTGTGTGTGTGTGTGTGTGGGCTGCTGTCAGCAGTGCCATGTGTCTCATTGTGCTTTATCAGCCTGTGCACTTTATTCACACACTGGGTCTCTCCATAGACATATGCAGACACACACAGACACACTTGCACACACATGTAACATCTGTTCAAGCCTGCAGAAACATACTGTATCTCACAGAGTTACAGTTTGCTGCAGACTTCCTTTGCTCTCCCAGCTCATGTAGCAGATCTGTTGCAGAGAAGAAAATGGATACTGTTCACGTGTGTTATTATTAATCTGTAGAGAAAACAAGGAAACACTAAAGGGATTCAAGGATTTCATTGAGTGAGGATGATTGGATGACACATGACCCGTTAAGGAGAAGAGCGCCTGGCTGATTATCGATGGAAGTGCAGATGAACATAACAGGGAGGCGTGGAACTCTTAGTCACTGATTCCACATGTGAACACATGAAAAGGAGGTTTTTATGTCTGGGTTGTAATGTTACTTGTACAGTAATGCAGTGTCACAAGCCAGTGTATTCTTAGTTCCAGTCCAAAGCACCAGGGGGAGGGTTGCATCAGGAAGGAAACCCAGCAAAAGCATGGAGGTCATTAGTAAGATTTCCATATCAGATTGGTCAGAGGGTGCTGGTGGAAAGTGTGCTAGTCTGAAGACACAGGAAGAGGAGAGGAGGAAGACAGTGAGAGAGAAGGGAGGGATATACTGGGCTAAAGATGTTTAATGCTGCTGGGCAGAAGGAAAAGAGCCAAAGAGAAGGTTAATGAATGTAGTGAAGGAGGACATGCAAAGGGCTGGTGTGACAGGATGTATGGCATATGATGAAATAGAGGGATCACAGACTTGAGATGGCTGCTCCATTTATGGGCCACTTTTGTGTAGAAGCAAAAGAAAAAGATGACAAAACTGTAGACATCATGCCATAACAGCCCAAATCACTGGATGTGGCCAAGTATCATGACTGAAAAAATATGTTATAACTAAAATTAAGGGTAGTCAAATTGCCTGCCATGCTAGCTGGTTTGCACCCCACTCTTTTCAGTTCTTGCTCTGTTTTGTGTATGGGGTAAGTCAGTCAGTTTTCTACTGTTAATATGTACATGGAAGAATGGGGCACCCCAGAACATACTGCCAAATACTGAGTAAGGATTTAGGATTTTTCAGGGGCACGCATTTCTCAATTCAATAAAATGTACTGGCACAGTTTGTCTGATATAACATGTCCCAGGATCACTTCAACTAACATTATCCACCATAATACTGACACCTTTGACAAAGAGGCAGGGCAGTGAACGTAGCATAGCTTGTACATGTGTAATTTTGACGAGCTACTTAGTAAACAATGAATTATTAATGACCATAAAAGTGGAAATGGATAAAGCATTTAACACGTAACATTTTAGTATCATATATTATATTAATCAGAAATATTATCAGATATTTCAGTCAGTGTAGGGCTCTTTTCTATCTTATTTTGCCCTCAAACTAAAGCTGGAAGTCAGCCTAGGTTCTCGTATATTTCAGAGTATCAGTTCAGGTGCCGTCGGCCTCAATGCGTCCACTGAAGCGAGGTCACGACTGCTGAGAAGATTGCTGTTGCTGGCTCTCCTTTGCCTTTGCATCTGCTGCCCTCTCCTTGGAAGAGCCATGTGCCACATCTGGTCCGGCTGAGTGTCGAGGGGACACGAGGCAGCTCCTCGAGGCAGAGCATTTGCATACACTTACTCTGGGAATGCCCTTGACTAGCTGTCTGCAGAATGGGACGTGAGCAGCATCGGATACACTAGTGAGACCTGAAGAGAGAAAGGGATAGATGGAGTGAGACAGCAAGATGGGGAACGAGTGTTGAGAGGGGGGGAATTAAGGGATGGCTCTCAGTGGGGACTCTAAATCGTATACAGTATGAACGCCTCATTAGCATTATTCATTAATCCCACCATCTGATGTTATTAGCCTTTCATGACTGGCTTTGTCTTATTCCGAGAGAAAATATCTTTTGAAATGGTTCATCAAACAAGAATAAGTTTGTAGATGGCATGTGGAAATGCACATCTAATAGTACCTCCGACTGATATTTGTTTTCACGGAGCAGAGCGTGTGAGCGGGTGAGGGGAAATGTCAAAAAAAAAAAAAAATAGTGAGCTGAGAGAATAAGGGGATGTGTGCATTTTGTCTGACAGAGGAAGAGCAAGTGAGGAGACCGATGGAAAAAGAGAGAAGCTGGGGGAGGGGGCTGGAGTAGGTGGGCGGGAAGAGAGGAGGCTAGTGTCAGGGACAGAGAGAGAGAGAGGGAGGGAGAGGGAGGGAAGGAACAGTGAGCTGCTCGCCTGCCGGAGCTGTCAACTGGGTGTTCAAGTGTATGATCGTGAGTGCTTCTTGAGCCGTCGTGTGTGAAAGAATAAAGGGGGACATTGCTTTTTAGCCACTTATTTTGGTTTTCCTTTTTCCCCCCTTCTTTTCAAAGTGTCACATCGAGCTCGCGCTGCAAACTTGAACCCCTTCCTGGGATTGTGAAGAGGACCCAGGGTAGACAGCGTGCTGCCAGGTAAGAGATGTCTTTTATTTTGTTTTCTCCCCTCACAAAAAGGTAACAGTGGAGAGTCGCAGCGTGGAGATGGAGACGGCATGTTTTTACAGTCAAAAAGGCACGGGAGCTCCGCTTTGCTGTGCTGCTTTAAAAAATACCGCATGCCCGCTTGAAATCCAGAGAACACGCTGCCTGTGATGTGTGCGTGTGTGTGAGCTTGAGCGTGTCAGCAAACATGGCTCTGAGGATTCCGTACTGTAATAGTGATTGGAAGAGTCAGGTCGTATAGAGGAAGAGAAGAGGAGGAGGAAGGGTAGGAGGTGCCGTTTCTTTTTGACAAGGGCTTATCCAGGGTGACAGATGGATGACAGGACGTCAGATTTACATTGACAGGATTTACTAACAAGGGAAACAAAACAAAAAAAAACCCATATTTCCAAGATTAGACTAATATTGGAGAAAGTGCTTGTGGTTCTAATAGTGGGTCGGTAAATACTTTCTACACGTGGAATCAGTTTTTCTTGTGGTACTGCTCAAAATGTTTGTTCGGTGTGCTTCAACATTTTTAAGTTGTGACGGTGGTGGGGTGGGGTGGAGTGGGGTGGGGTGGGGTGAGGGGGAGTAAGCAGACTCCCACAGAGGGTTAGCCTGAGCTCCAGATCAACGGCTGTCTCAGGGTGGCAGCGGTACAGTCAGAGGAAACCATTACTGCCCTACAGCCAAGAACAAACATGCTGCTCTTAGCAGGTGTATCCACTATGTATTTAGTATTGTGGCTTCCTGACCCAGGGCTGGCTTTCTATGTCGTTTAATGAGAAGTTGTGCTGTAATCGAATCAACGTGCTGCCTACCCCACCGTTTGTCATTTCCCCTTTGTCGTGCCTTATCTCTTCCTCTCTCTCTCGCGCTCTCTCTGGCCTCATTATCCCAGATTCCAGTGAAATGAACTAGTCGATCTCTCTTCCTTCGAATTCTTCCCTCCACCCATCCATCCACGCGAGCTGAGGTACAGTAGACATGAAAGAGGTGAAAGTTGGCAGATTGTGGGGGTTCAAACAGTGCCCGTCTGTCAGTCTTGTGCTAGAACAAGGCAGCACAAAGCTCCAGTCTTTTCAGGCTCAAAACCAATACATTTGGGTTTTACTAAATTTTCCCATCACCTTCCAAATCCTTTATTCTCCTACAAGGTCCAATAAATTCTTTTCACATCCGCAGCGCCTTTGTGGCTCATTGGAAAATGGATTTGTACGTCCAGTAGAGGACATGAAAAACCTGCTCATCTCTCATATTCATTCCATTGTTATCATTTGATTTATGTGTAAGATCATGAGTAATTTATGGAAGCTATTTAATAAGATTAATTCACTTTGAGAATAATTTAATCATTTTTTTGGGAAAATATTACACCCGCTGGCATTGTCATGTGATTTCACAACTGTGTGTGTTGCACGTAGGTGTCTGTGCTGTGTGCTACGTATCTGACTGTGAGAGCTCCCTTCGCATCAATAGTTAATGAGCGTCTCAGGCGCTCGTTCACATGGCCTATTCACTGTGTTTTTGTTTATTTAAACGGCCGTTTAGCCTTGAATGTTAGGCACTGTGCTATAGTATTGCAAAGCTTTAACACAGCTCAGCCTGAGTTGTGGAAGTAAGCAATATGCTGACCTTCACACAACCTTGCAACGTTACAGTGGGCGCTTTGTGAGTTATTGAGGGCTTGTAATATCTGAGAGTAATAAACTCTCTCATAAATCTCATAAAAGAGAGAGCAAGAGTCATAAACTATGGTAAGGAAGAGGGAAATTTTTTACTTTTTACATTAAATTAATTGAAACTTAGAGAAAAAAATCCCAACCTATCTGTAAATCACATGTATCTCCTGTACGTTTGTGTGTGTTGGAGACCTGAGCGGATCGCTCCATCCATGGACATTACCGCTTTTGCTGCCCAGAGCGTCAGACAGCTCCTTTCGGTCCACTGGATGCGGTCTGCTCTCTCCGTGACTCATTGCCTCGTCCTCTCTGATTGGCTGGCTTTTCTACTCCAGGGAAAGACAGGATGGAGTGGGGTTGGCCTCTCATGACCAGGGATCAGCCGTTCTTTTCACACAACGTCCCACTGGAATTGCATCCTCAATGTGTTGGCCTGAATTTTAAAACACAGGCAGGATGTAAAAAACCCCAAAAAGGCTTTTGATCATGGAAAAAGTGCAACTGCTGTCTTTCTTTTGTGTCACACATTCAGCTGTTTTTTTTTTTAGGATATTCTACTGAGGCAGGCAATGTCCGACCTAGCTCTAGCCACAATCGTTTTTTCTGTCTATCTAAGGGATGTATTCAGACCTCCAGCTCCCCATCTCTTTGTAGATGACACTGTCACATGTGACAGCTCTGAAGCAAACAGGGCGTGGAGCTCCCTGCCTGCTGAGACTCTGGCTTGTTTGCCACTTACAGACAGTCCCAGCTGAGACAAAGTCCAAGCTGCTCCATCCGTTCATCCAGCCAGCAAAATTCTTATTTTTTTCTCTCTGTGGGAGCCTGTGCCTCTGCGCTCAGGCCGTGCGGTGCTGATTCAGAACCACGGATAGTGGTCCTGTGCGCAGGGTGAATTTTCAGCACCACCTCCTGTGGACAGATCCCATAGTCAGAGAAAAATGGAGCTTTCGGAGTGATGGCCAAAAACGGGATGTGCTGCAAGCTGACAATGTGAGAGCAGGGAAATTATGCAGGACGTTGCCTTGTTTGTAAAGATTATTCATGTGGTGATTAGATAATATAGTGCGAGGAATGACAGATTCAGTGTTTTGGTTGCAGGGGAACAGTCGGCGAGGCGCAGACACAACAGTTTTTGAGTATTTACTAGACTTAATTTGTGTTAACGAACTAGTACCGACTGTCGCTGAAGTCCATCAACATCAGTGCGTAGCACTTAACCAGGTAGTTTGGCTGAACGATTACAAGTCCTGCAACACTGGCAAAGCTTACAAATGGGGTGTTGGATTCTTTGCCACACTGACTATAAATCACAGAAGTATCAAGTCGCTGTTTGCTTGGAGTCGAGGATACTTTGCTTTTTCCTATAGCTTCAATGTCTTCAGGATCTTGTAGTGTAAATGGCAGACTACTGATTGGTCAGGTTCTAGACACACCTTTTAACTTTAACTCTTCCAGGGTTTTCACCTAGAAGAGTAGGGTTCAAATCCAGTGCGAATCCAAAAGTTACTACACTGGCTTTGAGGAGCTGCAGGTGATGGGCTGTTTATCCTCATGAAAGCATGGCAGTTAAACAATATTAAACACATTATTTATTATCACATTTGCTATTTTTAACAAATATTTACAGATTCATTAAATATTAACCATTGATATTTTATATCCTTGCACTCCCTGATCACTCTTTTAAAGAGAAAGAAGTTGTCTTAAAGTAGAAATTTATGTTAAAGTGGGGAAAAAGTGTATATTGTGCTAAATTTGACAGAAAGCTACATTTGAATCAGCTGGATTATGTTGCTAATTTCTCTGCTGGATCTCCTTTAAATGATTACAATGATCTTCCTGGCTAACACCTAGTGTAAAATACACAGGAAAAATACCCTCTCCCACTGCAAAATGCTTCATTTCACTTTATAAAACACTGTGATTTGATTAATCTGCTTCGGCTGTAATAAAAGTGATATATGAGTCAGTCAGGGCTTCATCGATCCGTTTTATTGATTTTTAATGCATGGTTTTACACACCTGCATGCAAAGCACTTTAAAAACACAGCTTCTCGAGTTAGATTTATTGTGTAATCTAAAATTAATTACATTAATTGATAATAATATTTTGAATATAACCAGCGCTGCATATTCTGCCGCTGCAAAATGCAAATCACACAGTTTCGTGAATTAATTAAACGTGTTTTACATCTTCTGTGTGATAACAGTGAACACAGCGAGAGGGTGTGAAATCAGACATGAAAATGAGTTATTTCTGTTAGATGGGATCTTAGTGCACTCAATCGTCTGATCCACAGAGGCCGGTGGACTTGGCCTATCAGAGGGCGTGCATTTTGCTCCCACATGTGCTCACGCCCACACCGATACATGTACACTGGCTCAGCATGACATTGATTATGTGCACTGCTGCATGTCCTCCAAGAACAGACGATAGCCAGCACCCATCACCAACACTCCCCCTGAGAGAAACAATAAAAGCCTCCCAGTCTTTGACCTAAGGCTGTTTTTATCACCAGTGGACAGCAAAGCACCGGCCACTCCACTCCCACCCTGTCTTCTGAACCATCATTGTCATGTTCACTAATTGGGAAAGCTAATAATAAACCCAGGCATTTTAAACTAATCATCCAAATGAAGCCAAATGTGGAGCAAAAATCTTTTTATCTTGTTTTCATAATCAACTGCCAAAATCGTGACTTGAAAATCAAGCATAGTGTCATTTCACTTGATACACCTCTAAACCTTCTATTAGCAAAGTGACAAACAGGGCATTCAGTTTAAGCTGATGCATATTTGCTACATCCTGCAAGCCACTTGGGAACCCAGTTCCTCCTTTTCATGCTGTATTTAATGCATCTTACATCTTGCATTTGTTTTCGCCCCCCCTCCCCTCTCTTCTGCGCTTGGGTCATTTTGCTGCTCTCCCGTTAATCTCACCGTTAACCTGGAAACAGTGGTGTTGAGCAACAGAAACACCAATGACAGGAAGTGGGCGATATAAATACAGAGCTGATGTGAACTGGGGTTAAAGTGAAGAAAGGGAAAGAGGAAGGGTTGTGATGTGAAAGGAGCGGAGATATATTTTCCATCTCGGAACACGGCAGCAGCTGTCGTCCTTGTCACTGCACTATGTAAATCAGCATGCTGTCTGCTACGAGCTGAGTGGAAAAAAGGAGCCGCTTTTTATCACTAGATCTCTGACTCCGCAGAAGGCTCCATATTTGCCACAGACCTGCATTTACAGAGAGGAAAGGGCCAAGCCTGACAGCACAAAGAAAGTGCAGTTTTCTTTTTTTCAGCGCTCAGAGTACAGGTTAGTGAAAGGTAAAGGGAGAGTAGCACCTCGAACATATTTAAGTGTTGCATAGCAACAATCCACTGGTTTTCAGTAGTTAAAGCACTAAGCATGAGCTTGTTTTGTGTTTGACAGAATGTGAAATGAGGGAAAACATTTTTTTTCTTCGCTGTGTTAATCATCACTATCTTTGTGTCATAGTCGGGAAGCTTTTTAAGCAACGTTGTGCGAGCGTGTACAGCCATGAGTTCTATGACCATCGCTCACACAGAAAAATTACATGTCTGTATTTTCACTGTTACTTTTAGTAAATAGAAGAAAACGGAAAGTTTTTACATGTAACATGTGGTTTTATATGAACTCGAATCAGTGATGGAAACTTTTAAAAGCCTGAATTAATGGATTAGAAATAGGGCATAGACTGAGTAAATCTTACATCTGTGGTCAGATGTGAAGGATTTATAGATTATTTTGAATTATAAATAAACAGCCCAAGCCCAAAGGATGAACATGTACATAGAAAGTCTTTGTAAATACTGCGGTCTTTTGCACATTTGTGAAATTTTGGGCCGCCGCTGATACTGATGCATGAAATATTAATTTGACCGAAAGGCAGTGCTGATACAGATCTTTTTTTTTTTCTGTCTGTGTTGTTTTTTTGTGTTTAGTTAACCTCCTTTCATGGCAAGGAAACGAAGACAACTGTTATAAATAAACAGTGTTGGGAAGGTTACTTTTAAAATGTATTCCATGGCCCAAAAAGTAGTTTGTTATGTATTCCATTAAGTTATTCAATGTGAGTAACATATTCTGAATACTTTGATTTACTTAATATATTGTCGTGCTTTTTACAACTACATGAATGTACTGTTGCTGTGTGATTGATTACTATTACTTAAGGCTACTCGCCACCGAGCTAACATTGTTAGCTGGCATTAGCTGAGGTTAGTTCATAGACTACGTTCAGAACTGCACATGATTATTTGCAGTTAGCAGGTTGTTAATTCTATCCATCATGTCTAACAGTCTGCTGTCTATGAACTATAACCTTTGGTAATAGTAATAAATCACACAGCTATACTACATCGAAGATAATGAAGTGGCACATAACCCTGGTAGCTACCACAACTAAAACAAGGTAGTTGCGGTAGGCTAACGTTAGACTTCCAGATGTTTCTTTAGGTTGGAGGTCGAGTCTTTTGACACTGAGAGCAGCTTGGTCGCTGGCAAACATTTGGATTGAAGGTCAGATTTTGCGCAAATGAAGTGGTGTCGGAATTTCTAAGTAAGAAATGCATTCCTGCCTGTGCAGTGCTGGCTCTGTTGTGCTGGCTTCCGGTCCATTGTGTAACTGAAGCCACCAACATTAACAGGACACTTACATTAGAGCCTCTTATTGCATGTTTTGTTTGGGTTTCTGGCAATTTCAACAAAGTAACTGTATTCTAATTATCACCTTTCTAAACAGTAACTGTAACGGAATACGGTTACTTATATTTTGTATGCTAAATACTTAACGCCAGTACATGTATTCCGTTACTCCCCAACACTGTACATAAATAACTGAAGAGCTTTAAAGTCTTTCAGCTCCTCATCAGCCTTACTTTGAAAGGATTATCAAGCACAGTAGCTAACATCGACTGATATCAGTCAAAAAAGGTGATGTTAGTCGCTGCATCAGCGTATCCCGATAGTCTATGTATTTAACATATATGTATTTTAGTCAATAAAGCAACATATAGCATGTCTGACTCTGTAATGTGATTAAGAAATTATTTTTGTATAAAAACGGCACAATTTAATATTAAGTTATATTAAATTCTGCATGCAGTTGATTCTGTGACATATTTGTATTGCATCTACTTTTATGCATTGTGTTCATGTTTATTCTTGCACTGCTTTTAACTTAATAGCTCTTATTTCTGTATTTATTTTATTTCTACTTTTTTGTATTTCTTTATTTTCAGTTTTTGCATCATTTTTAATTTAGATTTCGCTGCATATTGGCTGTATATTGCTTTGTTACTCTATAAGAAGTATTACACCGTGCACTGCAGACCGTGACTGCCCTATCATGTCTGTAAAAATGAGCTTCCTTCCTGGTGAATATGAAGAAAGGGAAGAAGAGTTTGCTTATGTTGATTAGTTTTGATCCAAGTCTTAACCTGCAAGCCAGTGAAAATAGAATGACAAAACCGAGCCTGTATGTATGTAGTATCCATCCATCCATCCATCCATCCATCCATCCATCCGTCAGCAGTGTCACCTTCTCTCTTTGACCTTCCAGTCAATCCTGTTTTTCAGAAATTAGTGGATCTATCATGTTAAAAGGCTGTCACAGAAAGAGAAAAGCCAGGAGGGGGTTATCTGCACATCTGGCATTTCCTCCCGACTCTGTCCTTTAATGCATCGGGGCTGAAGGAGAGCAGGCTGTGGTAAATGGAGGGTCATCATTGATCTTAGATAGCCGCCTGGAAATGTACTATCAGCTGGCCCATCGAGGAGGCCCACTATGGAGGAAACAGATCCCATTACAGATGTGTCTTGCAGTGCTTGCAGTTGCAGCGCACTGGCATGAATACGCACCGCCGCAAATGAACACTGTATTCATGCGCACAATTTTGACTCATGCGGTCATGATTGCGAGGCCGAGGGAGGGATAAAAGCAGCTTGCAGATGCATTTCAAAGCTTTCAGAGGTTTTTTTTCCTCCTCTCCTTTTCTGTGGCAGGGAGAAGTACAGAAGTGGCTCACGCAGGAGGCTCCTGTGCGAGTATAAATTCACATTTTCTTGCATTTGTTTGATGAGGAGTGGCAGAAAAGGCAGCTAAATGCAATCAGTGGCTTTGCACTTCCTCTGAAGAGCTACCGCACCCTCCACCATCACACACACACACGCAGTTCACATCATTACGAATTTCTGGGATCAGAGAAACACAAGTGAAATGTTTAACTTAGACAAGAATACTTTCACACATATCACCTGCTCTCAGATGAGTTGAGAAGGTAGAGGTGACATGGCAATGTGTGATCGCGGTCATTAACTACAGCGCAATGAGCCTATGCATTATTCATCTGTCATCACTTTCACCTGCTGCCAAAAGTCATGACTGAATTTTTGGGAGGAACATGTGCTTGCAAACATCTTAAGCCAGATCAACAAAATCCACCGCTCCACACTAAAGTCTGTTACCTGAAACCACCTGGGACCGAATAGCAGTCAAACAGATTATATATATATATTTTATCATCACTGAAACACACATTTAAAAAGTATCCTAATGATTGTGTAACCCGAGCCTTTCTCTCTCCAACAAACGCAGACATCCCTCTCCGTCTCTCTCTGTGTCATAACTGTCAGTATAAATAACCACTCTGGCTCTTGATATGATCAACCCCCAAGAGGAGAAAAAAAATTACCCAGAATGCACAGTGAGAGCGTAGTTCATGCAGAGAATGAGCTGTTGGATTATGGTGGCCTTAGTGTGACATTCAGTCAATACTCCTCGCTAATTTACTGTCCCATCAATAGTCACGGCATAGTCAGAGTTCACCCTCAGGACCAAGATGTCTTTAGGGAGTGAGTGTAGGGGCTAAGATAGCGTGTTTTACTTGGGTAAAGCATATTAATAATTTGGTAACTGTCTGTCGCCGCAAACTGTGTTTTGCATTTTCAGGTATTTTGCATTTTGTTGCATCATCCCACAGCATGCTATTTAAAGCATTTCTATTCAGCTTTATGTGGGTTATTGTATATATTTGGAGACATGGATCTTGACCATTCAGTCATGTTATTTAAAGTCACTGGGATTTCATTTAGTGCTAAAAAAATATGTTTGTTTCTTTCTTTTTATAATTCGATGCAGTGGTGCACCGTTTCCATTTCAGTTTACTTACATGTATTGAATATCTGTAATATCAGTCAGAGGCTGACATTGGGCAGTGAGCAGCATGTACCAGTGATGTTTATCTGTGCTTTCAACATAATTCTGCTGGCTAATGTGCAGCAGGAGTAGTGGGGTATAGATCCTAAAAATGGAGATGTTAACTCATGCATTACTTATAAAATATTTGCATTTGTATTAAAGAAAAAAATTATTCACACACTAAAAATCCTCCCAGCAAGGTTGAAGTTTCTGGTTTGTGGTCATGTGGCAGAAATGGCTTCTTTTACCCTTGATATTTGGTCTTGTTTAAACCTTTTCGGGGGGAAAAGGACAGTTAGCTCTAAAACACCAACATCAACGTCAGTACAGGCTCAAATATATGTATGTAATTCTACAGACATACATGTCAGGGCCACAAGTTTAAACCTGAAGTTTTTTATATGCGTGAATCAAATGCACATATGTTTATATTGTACAGTTTCTCCGTATGTTTTTGTCCGAAAACTGTTTTTCCTTCATTATCGAACATAGAGTGGTAAACCAGTGGTTTATTTAGTGGAATCCAAGGTATTTCTGCCAGGTATTAATAGCGTAACTGGTATGTAACAGGTTTAAATATTCATTTTCTTCTGTCACAGTAACACTAATTGTGATTGTGTTTACTGTCCAAAGGTGTCAGTCCACTAAATGGAAATTGCTAAATTGTAGCTACATTGCTACAATTTATTTAAATTATTTAAATTTAAATGTAAGTAAATTTAAATTTATTTAAAGAATTTAAATAAATTTAAATTCTTTAAAATTATTTTGAAAATGTGATACAGTCAAAAAGTAATACAACAGAGACACTGGCAACTTAAGAAAAAGTGGAGGTCAATGTTTACAATGGCTTTGTAATTGGAGACCAAATGCAATGTCAGTCCCGTTATTCTTAATACGTTTGCCCTGACTGGACTGGGGCTGGAAAACGCTGGAGATGAAGTTTTAAGAGCTTTTAGTGAGCTGAATTACGCCCTCCAGGCACTTTTTTCCTGGATGCACCAGTCAGATCTGTGACAGTGTCTGACCTCGGGTTTTCTCCTGCACGCTCTCTTTGCCTTTTCCCCTTTAGTCCGTCAATCAATCCAGCCCCCATCACGCTCTAGTAAGCTTGACTGGCACTAAGGAGGGAATCTAGCCTTGCAGTGCTGTGAGTGGTCCTGGCGAATTCATATGCATATATATGTATATCCACACATTTCAGCTTTCCTTCATCTGTCCTCCCATGAAACGTTGCTCAGAATTGGAAGTAAACTGCTCAGCACTGAAGTGAAACACTGCAGAGGATAGCAGCTCTGTGATTGTAAGAGAGGCCCGTCACTTCTTCTGGTCAAGGACCTTCCTTGTCAGGTCATCTGGCTTTTAAACTGTCTAGCTCCTCTTTGCTTTTAATGCTCAGTACGCACCACTTTATTGATCCCCGCATTGATCCCTTTTAACGGCGCTGTCTTCTTGTCCCCGAGCACCCAGAAAATATCCTATCATGTCTGTCTACACATTATTACACCCCTCGCACAGCATCTGAGCTGCATCCTCTTTTGTCTCGGCGTGATTAGTGGTGACAGCGCTCGGAGTCATGTCTTTTGTTGTGTGTTGCGGGTGTATTGTGGCTTGTTGTTGTGTTTACCCGAGAGTGTGTCGGGAACTGTTTGTGACCCCAAAGCAGAGATGCGGGGGCGGGCGGCGGGGTTGAGAGTTCAGGGTTGTGGTCGCGCGCCACACGACACCACTCAGCGCCGCACTGTAACGATGACCCGGACATTCTCAGTCGCTCATCATGTTGTGATTTTTCTGCCTTACTGCTGATGGGTGGCTGCATGCATAATTGATTTTTTTTTTACTAAAGTCATAATTAAAACCTCTGATGGCACAGTGTGGAAATCCAAACTAGATCATTTCCAGGCAAAGGCTGTTAATTTCAATTTATGAACCAGGAATGTCTTGAGAGGGTAATGAACAGGACTGCCATCTGCATTTATAAACTAGTGTAAATTAAAGCTATGACAGGCTCTAATTAAGTCTCAAGCCACACTGGATTATTATTACACTGTTTTGTCACAGAAATGCAGAAGGCAAGGACATGAAAAGTGGAAGACAAAGAGAGAGACAGAGACAGAGAGGTGGTGGTGGGGGGGAGAAGTTTTCACTGTTCAGGAGAGGTGGTAATAAGATAAGCTTTTTTTGCAGCATGAGCTCACAGATGGCTGTCCTCTCCTGACGTGGCCAAGCCACTCCAGCTTCATTTATCTCCTCCTCACAGCATTGTCTCCATCTTTTTGGATGCCTCTCCATCCACCTGCGCTCCCCCTCCTCCTCCTCCCTCCCTCTTTATGATGTCCCTCACAAAAAACAAAAAAAGAAAAAGATTTCAGCCTTCATCTGCCTCATCCGGCATAATGAAAATGTCAGACTTTCCAGGCCTTATCTACTTAACCAATGTCCACTGATTGAATTATGGCAGAATGCTTCTTTCTGCTTTTGCTGCTGATTCAATTTTGAGTCTCTCAGAGCTTTTGATGTTTGAAAAGTTTTTAAAAACTGACATTTGGACTGAATATGTCAGGCTCCGGCCTTTATGGGTTACAATTAATAGCACACAAAAACTCCAAGGTCATCTGAGTAGTGGGACAAATTTATTTTATATGTTTGCTTGTCTTTAGGTCACTGCCTTGCTTCATCTTTGCTCTCTCTCTCTCTCCTGGGAGGCTCAATACATAACCACTACTTCTCTGGGGCTCCCCCAAAAATTGGAGACAAAGATAGGCAAGAGAGGGAAGGCTGAGATGGTTTGGGGCATGGAAGAGTGGATATACTGGACAGAGGATGCTGAATTTGGAGCTCCTAGGGAGGAGGAAACAAGGGAGACCACAGAAAAGATTCAAGGGTGTAATGAAAGAAGATTAACAGGACACTTACATTAGAGCCTCTTATTGCTTGTTTTGTTTGGGTTTCTGGCAATTTCAACGAAGTAACTGTATGAATGAATCCAGAGGATTGGCGTGGCAATGTAGGATGCTAAGTATGGGGGTGATGGAGGCAGATGACCAGGAGTAGCTGAAAGAACAAAAAGCAGATAAAGATTTTTTTTTTAGTAGCTATTGTTTCTCCAGGTTTCTGGAACAACTGACACAACTGTTGAAACTCTTATGTGGCTTAAGAGAGTCTGATTGAGGGAAATAACAGGGCGTGAGTGAAAACAAGGCCTTAGACAGGCCTTATTTTGATAGAAAAAGCTTGAGTTTGTTCAAAATCAAGTACCAGGTCAGCAAGTTTCAATGTCTCAGCGTCTCATTTCAAATGGTTTTAATTGCACTGTCAAGTCTGTCAGGTGGTTACCTGAAAATTAAGAGCATATAACCTGTATCAGCACTTTATCCGCAACACATTCGAAGCCAATTTAAAGTTTACACCCGCTGCTCTGACATTTCATGCTTTGTTTAATTGAATGCATAAATTGTGGCGACGTACGGTGGCAGAGGAATGCCTCCAGAAAGTGCACATTGTGCTCCTACCACACATGGAGCCTATAAACACAAATAAAATGCTAAGCTGCCGGAGAATGCGCTTATTATTATGAAAGACAGAATTTGTCACATCTTTTATTTTAAGGGAGCTGAATTTTCACACTAATTCCCAGTGTTCTCGGATGTGTAAGGGACGGCTTAACACCGTGCACCATCCTTGGTTTCCATGACGACCGTGATCCCTGTATGATAATCGGATTCCCACTATAGCTGTGAAAACACTCATTCCTGCTCGATCCAAGCAAATTATTACACGAAAACCGCGCCGAGGAATTCGGCTGTTTGGAGATAAACACGCGGCGTGAAGAAACGGTTTGTACCTGAGCCAGCCTGCAGGGTCAGACCTCGGTGGATCTATTCATAACTACAGCAGCGGAGTAGATCATAAAGCCATTAGAAGCAGTGCCTGAACTACTCATTTTGTTTCTAACTCGTGCACTTGTAAAAAGGACAGTGTTATCGACTCGTCTGCCTTTCACTTTTCAAAGTGGAGGATGTGGAAGGAGATGAAGCACATTTGTCGTGTGCTTTGTGTGGACAGCATGTACTCGACCACATATCCCATCACTAAAACAAGATGAAGCAGGACGAGTACACCCGGAGGTGCAACACGCACCATTTTAACATAAAGCTTGGTGTCTTGCACAGCACGATTCTTTTTTTGTGTGGGACATTCCTGCTAGTGAGAGGAGACGCACACACTAACACTTCCTGCACGATCACAGCAAACCTTGTTCACATATGGCAGGGAATCGTTTTTCTTATTTATTATTTTATAAACTTTTTTAGCAGTTTATACAGAATAGATTTTCATGGAAGAATCAGTGTTTATAGTCAATAAATAGTAGTTAAAATGCAACACATTAAGAGCAAAAGGTGGATCTGCTGCCTGGATGCTCTCATATTAGCAAACTGTCAGTAATGAAGGAGCCACACTGTAAAGCACACCCTGATTTATTGTATGTTCTACTTTTATTTTACTTAAACCTAGCAAAGTGCATAGTGGGTTTATACATTTTGTAGTTTTTGTAGGTGTTAACCTTTCTGAAGTTAGATATCTGTGATAAAATCCAGTCATACTGAAAAGAGCTTGTAAATCAGGTAATGGCTCTTTGGAGCGTACTTTGCTTCCCTCCCCTTCCCAGTCTTCTACTGGCCTGCGTTCACACTGTACTTAACAATCTGGGCCTAGGCATGGGTCACTTTATCTCACCATCTAACTTCCTCGCTCATGCTTGGCTGTCTCTCTCTAGCTTTTGAAAAGCTCTCTTGCAGAGCACAGTGACATTAATTATCTTGTGGATTTTGTGCGCAAATTGGGGAAGCAGTTGAGCTGGCCTTTAGGAGTCAAATGCACTCTATGGATTGCCTAGTGTGAGTGCGTATACGCCCTTAGTGATGACCAATAGGTTCGTTTTGAAACTACCCTAAAATGTGCCTCATTTTGTAAGACGGAGACGAAGAAAAACCAGCATCATAACGGCATCATGACAGCAAATACAAAACAGACAATGTGAAGAGGGCATGATGACACAATACACAAAAGAACGTGGACTTTATATTTGATTATAATTTAGAATAGGAAAATCGAAAAAGATTTGTATTGTTATTAACGTGATTAATAAGTCAGTGAATGAAAGACATCCAGTGTGGTTTTAATTGCATCCTTTCTTATTTCCAGTCACTGAGTTGTTTCTTCTTTTTTTCATCTCGCGCTGTTAGTGAGAGAACAAAGGGCTTACTGCATGAATTCTTTTCACAGGCACAGAATTAGCCCTTTCACATTTATCTCCAGCTCAGGGTATGACAACTATAGATCCTCTGTCCTTTGCACAAGACAAATGACCTTATTACCACAGCGGACCATTCAAAATAGGATCATGTCAGGCATGGCAAAACGCTTCTGAGAAAATACACACCCGCTCTGCGAGCCGTGCACTGTTTCTCAGGGAAACCATCAAAAGCACATTTTACAGACCAAATGAGTTTTAGAGCTTGTCTGGGCTTTCAACACACATCAAGGGTCTCATCCAGAACCACTGGTGGACTAAGCAGCATTGTCCGTTTTTTGTATAATTCAATCCGGCCCAGACCTTTGTGAAAGAGAAGAGATTTGCTGCTGAGGGTACATTTGTTTCACCGTAATGAAGTTTTTCTGTGTACTGACTGAGAGATGCCTGGAGGGCAACAGTCCTTCTCTGGTGTACTGTGTGTCTCTGTAGGTGTGTGTGGGCTTTTCCTCTTGTGTTGTCATATCTCTAAGGGGGCAGGAGAGAGAGGCCAGGCACACAATGTTCCCCCTTGAGGAAAATCAGCATCTGCATGCATAATTACACGATAGACTAGGATGCCCAGGATTCATTGTCTTTGGGAATGTACATAAAGCCCTGAAGCTCTCTACATTATCTACAGGTCACTATAGCTTGCCTTGTTAAATAATTCATGCTTGCAGCTGTGTGAGTAAGCAGTGAAAGTGTGTAAGGATCCAAACTGTTTAATAACAGGTAAACTCGCCTTTCTCTGTTAATAATCGATTGCGAGCGATTTAAGGGGAAGTTGGGATCACACTGACCCCCAAAGGTCACATCAGTCGTAGACTTTTTAGAGAGCAGAGTTCATTGATTTGGATCTGTACAGATCTGCTGGGGACAGTAAAATCTAATGAGCCCAACATGCATTTGTGTCCAATCACAAACTATCAAGCCTGATTCATAATGGCAGACCTTAATAGCATGACTGATAGGGTAATAGACCAATCATATTTGTGTCAATCATCTCAAATAGGCTTTCTCTTTACAGGGGATACAATTGATTTACATCAAAATGGATGGAAGGAAGGTCAAAGTTTTCACAGTGTTACAAAGGGAAGTTTTTCTATGGAAAGTACACATATTATAGACTGAATGTTAACTACTTTAAGAAACGTTGAGGCACCACCTAATATGAGGAGTCCCAAGGTGATAAACAAGCATATTCAAATAAAATAGGTGGATTAAGCACACAGGATGGGCTTTTTGTAGTGGGTTGACTGTGCACATTTGCACCACTGGACTGCGTGTATAAAAGCAACTAATTTGTGTTACCTTATTTGACAGAAGTGGCTCCATAGTGTAATTGTTTAGACATTTTTTTAACAAGCAAAAGATCCCTGCCTCCATTGTGGGAGGAGACACAAATCATTTTGGGGTTGTGTCAGGAAGTGCATCTCAGCCAAGTGCCTGCTCTGAGCACCCCTTTTGAATTAGTAAGCAGCCAAGTAGCTACCTAATCTTTTGACTTTTTTTTTTTCACTTTCTTGTTACATCCAGGGTCAATTTTGACAGCAAATTTGTATTTACTTTCAGTCATATCCCTTTGACTAAAACAACTCAAGTTTAAGCATCTAAATTCTTTTATTTTTAATCTAGTTTTAGTTGATTGAATATCATCATGTTTATCATCACGGCGGATTAAATGTAAAGTTAATTCAGCTGACTTAAATATAAATTGTAACATTTTGTTTTGTGTTTATTGGTTCAAGCTGCAAATAGCTACAAAGCATCTTATTTTCCTTGACATCAAACACAAATACAGGGGTCCAAGATTACTGTTACCCAGGGACAGATCAAATGTGTGCATCTAACCTTACTGCACCAGGCGAATACTTCTGATTGGATCACTTCGAAACTCATCTCGTCGATGGAAAACAACTGACAATAACGATAGATCAGTGAAATAAACAGTGGTTATATCAGTGATGTCGATTTTCATTTGGTGCTTTGTTTTAATGAGTTAGAAGCACAGAAAGTTGTGAAAAACCTTGAAGCCATGAAGTCAAGTTAAGCCAGTAGACTTGATTTTAATATCGTCCTCTATCAGCTGATGATTGTTCTTGCTTCTGCAAGCTGCTTTGCAAGCCGTCTCTGCCCCAGTTCCTCCTCTTGATATTGTGTCTGATTTGATCAATGTCATGTTTGTTGTAGCATGGTCTGCCTCAGGCTTTGCATGCATGCACATGGAAGGATGGAGAAATATCCAAGATGTGCTGCCAAATATCCTTAAGAATAATGCAAGAAACCCACCAGAGAGCTTTAGATGTATATTACAGGTGGCATAACACAAAACTAGACCTCACAAATGTTTTATAAGCTACAGGAGTAGTTTAGTGTATTTTGAAGCCATAAGAATATCTAGCCCCACCCACAGCACTACCCATCACTTCTATCTCATTGGTGGAACCACTGTGGACGTGCACTTCCTGCTTCATAGGACAGATTTAGCCTAAGTGAACTTGTTTTCATTTGAGTGACTCGTCAGATCATTCATCCTGGCTTTTGCCCCTCAGGTGAGCCACGCTCCTCACTCGATGTTTATGCAGGTTGTCAACACCTGACAGCAGCCCAAACAGGGCTGGCAGTTGGTTTTCTCTTTGCATGATCGGTCTGGACTGTTGGCCCACAGCTGAAGGTCAGAATAGGGCAAACACCCACTCACACACCCTCATTCGCATGAAAAATCTGGACAATTTAGAAGGAGATTTATGGAGGAGCCGTGAGACATCTGGAAGACTGGAGGATGCTGAACGAGGTCCAATTAGACAGAAATTCAAGAAATCAGGTCTTGCAATCCAGTGACCAAGATATCTGAATATGTACACTGTTTCTAAAAGAATCCCTGCTTATAATATTCAGATGTTTGTTTCATTAACTTAGGATATTCATTAAAACATCCACATTTTCACTATTGTTTCCTGAAGTTTGATTTTAGCGTCACGTAAAAACAAATGAAGCCACTCTGTCTGTCTTTTCATTCTAGTGTCACTTCCCTAAACTGAAAGACTCTGTAGCAGCGAGTTATGGCAACAAATTTTCACCTTGACAAGTGGTGCACTCAAGTGCCACCTCCTTTGTGTTTTCAAAGCATCGTATGAGAGCTAAACAAAACTCTGTCTCGACTAAGCTCTTTAACGGAGACAAAGCGGTTGTCATTTTTCCTAACACCACCTAATTCCCCTAAATGTCACAGGAATGCGTCGGGCTGGTGCTGAACGGCGGCGGCAGCGACAAACGTGGTAGTGCCGTTTCCCTCTTGGGTGTTCTCTCTCTTTTTTCTTTCTTTTTTTAATCGATGACTTAGCTTAGCGCTCGCACTGTATATTTTCTCCACAGGATAGAGTCAGGCAGGTAAGATTTAGCTCAGATTGTAAGTTTACCGTTGTTTTTCTGTGCCTTAAATGTCACCGCCAGGAAAACAAAGTGAATGCGAGAAATAGTGCCTTGGGATCCTTGTCACCGCATAAGCTGTTTCTACAACTAATTAAAAGAAATAAAGACATCATGTCTGGAATCTGAGCAGGTTTTTGACTTTCACCCTCTTATCCCGTGCAGTTTTGTAGATCGCCTGCAGTACTGGCTTCTTACAGGAAAGTCATTTCTAAACAAGTGTGGCTATTTCTCCACACTCCCTCGTGGGATAACTAACAGCTTGTTCAGTCAAGGGTTATCAGCTGCAGATGGCTGAATACAATAAACATGATCAAACATGGGGGTGGGTATTTTGAGACTGTTCGCCTTAAGCCAAGTCATAAGATGATGAAATCCCACCCAACTTGCAAGATTTCCTCATTTTCTCTTTGAATTATTTTAAGCGTTTTGCGTCAGTTTGACCTTTTTATATCAAGTGTACCTTATGATTGAATATCTTCTTTCATAGCAGTGAAGGCACAGCTTCTTTACCAGCTATAAACAATCTAACTTGTGTAATGAGATGTGTGGGCTGCCCCTCACTATTAATGGCTCCTATAAATCACCTATTTATCTAAGCTCACGACTAATGCTGAGTCTCAGCCTTTCTGTCTCCCTACAGCGAGCCACCTTCAAGCTATCCTGTCCAGTAATCTTGATTAATTCTGTTTACCTCGGAGCAGTCATTATAGAGAATGGCCCCTATAATTTTAGTAGACAACTTCTCGAAGTTAGGGCTTTGACCTCGATCCTGCACTGTTCTTTCTGCTCAAGGTTACTGCCTTTAAGCAGTTTGAAACTGGAAAATATTTATTAGTCTCGCCCTTCCTGTTGTGGTTTTTGGTTAATACAACTTTTCTCCTACTGCAGCATGAACTGTCATCCACATATATTTCAATAATTCAAGGGAGAGCACAACTGAGCGTTTCAAAGATGATTACACAGCAGCAAAGATAATATAGCATGCCACTCTTTTTTCTTCTTCTAAATCTGTACAATGAAGAGAAGTAAACCTTGCCTGCTCTCCAACCCTGCATCTCTATTTGCCTAATGATCATGCAGGAGAGGGTCCCACTCCAGCGACAATGCTGCCTGATTATATGGTCCTCAGCATTAACGGAGATAGCTTGTGCCGAGCCTTGCTTATGTCTCATCAGTTAAAAGTCTTTTGTGCATAGATAATGCTTTAAAGTCTGCATTTATTTGTATAAAACCATTCTGCAACTAATCCTGCTTCACCTTATCCACTCACACATCACTGATGGAAAACAGCGGACACGAATCGGTCCACTTATGTGCCATTTTGTTCACTTAGATAGAGGTCGATTGACGTCTCTGATTTGCTATTATGACAGTCTCTCTGTTGAGGTTCAGCGAGTGGAAAGAAGTTTAAAAAAAGTGCTAGATCAGTGCTCTTCTACACCAGCTGCAGTGTTTATGAGGTGATAACAAATTGTATTTTAGCTCAGCATAGGAGGTGATCCATCTCTATAATCATGGTTAGGTAGGAACTGAATGTAATGTCTGCTACAGTGTCGTATATTCAATTTGAACTAATAAGAAACCATTCACGTTTCCACTTAACTTGTTGAAATGAATAGCCATACAGCTGATTGGTGATTTTGTTCTACACGGTCGAAAGGGACAATCTTGAAGTTCTTAAAGAGGCTGTAATAACAAGGATGTGATGCTGGCTCATCCAGAAGTTGAAGTTATTTTTCCCGTCAGAACTACTTACAGTCAAAAACTATTTGATGGCGGCAAGATCAAACCATAGAACAGAGGGGTTTGCAGCTGTGCAGCAGCTGTGTGCTTGATAAAGAAGTTTAAATAGGGTGCCATATATGAGATTTGCCAAATAGATGTGTAGAAAGACGTCAGCTGAAGTGGGATGGCCCTGAGACTGTGATTGATTTCTCTACCTTTATACCTGGAAACGTTTCTTTTTTACTTTTACTTTATACCTGGAGATCACAGTATTTCCTGTAGCCTATATTGCCCAAAATGTCAGACAACAAAGAGGAGAGACAGAAGAAAGCCAAAAGAGAAAACCCTGAGCGCTTGGCCCTGCCACTCCCTCCTACATTGATTTCAAATGGAGCGGTGTAATAGACCAATTTCAGCTGTGCCTGGAGCAAACCAGTCCCTTTATTCGTGTACTCTGGTTTCTTCCTCTTAGGCCAAATTGCACAGGGAGTGATTCCCCCTCCCTGGCAGAATAAAATGAAAGAAGATGGTAGAGCTCTAAGGTTTTGGATAGGCACAGCAGAGAGCCCACATTATGGATGATAATGGAATGTTTGTATGCTCGGCTCCCGCCCCGCCTCATATTGTTCATTCTGCGGGCTCCCTGGGAGCTGCACCTCACTCCAAGGTCACACTGGCTTAGCTGGGGCCCACGCTTACAGTATCTGGGTCCCTCTGGTGGAGTAGGGTAGGTCTAATCACAGAGACAGCTGAGGTAATAAGCTCTGCTTCATCCGGCTGCACACAGAGAGGAGGAGAAGGACAGAAGAGGATTGGGATTCAGACCATGGCAGGGGGGCTGTTTCCTTGATTTTCTTTTCCTCATTTTTGAGAAATAGCTTGACTACAAATAGTGTAAAATAGATGTTCACCCAGGCTCTAATAACAAGTGTGCTTCTCGGGAGCATAATAGTGCTCTTTATTCTTATTGTTACGATTCACTGATTTCATGAATCTCCAGCATGGTTTTGGTGCAGTTAAAGGTAGTTTCAGTGTACTTATAGAGTTTTTAATGGTTAGAGTGGACCTTTTTTTGGAGGCGGGGGGTTTAAGCACCATCGGTTACCAACAAATTAGTAACCTCATATTTATACTAAGCATGCATGAGGGTGTTAATCATGGTGTAAATGAAACAACTATGAATGATAATATACAAGTTATTTCTAGTTGTCGGGGTTGGAAAGAGAGAGATTGGAGTAATTAAGCAGTCCATGGGAAGAGTGTGGCAGTGGCCCTATGATGCTGGATCCTCTGTGGATTCAGTGCTGGTTGAAAATCTCCAGCACTGATGGAAGTAGGTCAGCAATGATCTTGCAATGACCGTGTGGCATCGTGTACAGTAAGTGAGAACTCCTTCAGCCTCTGGAGGGGGTGGAGCTGCTGTTGGACTCCTACCCCCATGTTCAGCAGATGGTGGTGCTCCTTTGGCCACATTCAGGAAGAGTTTGCTTTTTGCACCATGCTGCTAGCTGCTTTACCTCCCTCTTATGATTCACTTTGGCTGATGAGACCCACAACAGTCTGCAGGATGGAGAGAAAGAGACTCAGAACGCAGCCCTAAAGTAAACCTTTTCTCAGTGCGATTGGGCAGGAATTGTGGCTGCCTGCACCGACTGGCATCAGGAAGTCTAGGATGCAGTTATGGGTGCAAATATTCACTTCCAGGAAACTCATCTTCACAACCATTTGATTTGGTCAGTGGAGCTGGGAAGACCCAGAGTGCCTTAGCACCATGATTTGTTTAGTGTTGGCTTGATTGTTGGCTTTACAGTGATAGTCCCTCAGGCTGGATCGTGTTATTCAAAACAGAGCCATGTCTCAGTAAACACATAGATGCAACAGTCTCTTAGGTTATGCAGTAAAGCTCCTGAAATCGACAGCATCGGGTACTCATTGGGAGCTGTCAAGTGGAGCAGACCCAATGCAATAATATCTCCCTGCCAGCTTTTGGCATCATAAACATTTATCAGGCCATGAATGCATTTCCCCTTCTTGGACTAATGCCACATGAAAATATACACAATGAAAAACTGAACTCTTGTTGCTAGGAGAGGCAAACAGTTGGCAGCCCACTGTGAGCCTCAGTACCGATGAGAAATATAGGGCTCATCTGGGTACCACACTGTGGGGTGCCCATAGAATTCCCTCTTTAAGGCCCAAAAGAGGAAAATTGCAATGAGCTAGTGTATATGGGTCACACACCGGTTTTTAAAAACACATATAGGGCCCCAAAGGGCAAAACTGCTGTGAGTGTGGATTAAGTGTGGGGTTTCACCCACAGCTACCCACTATGGGCCTGCACAGGCATGTTTGCTGGGCAAAACCATCTGCCATGTTAATAATGTATACTTTATTGATCGCCGTGGGGAATTTACTTTATCTGCATTTGACCCATTCACTCAGTGAAGCAGTGGGCAGCCACTAAGCAGGCGTCTGGGGAGCAGTGTGTAGGGACAGTACCTTGCTCAGGGTACCTCAAGGGAGCCGTTCAGTGGATTTGAACCCTTGACCTTCCAATCATGGGGCAACCACTCTACCTACTGAGCTATCCCTGCACCAAAACACTATTAAACGCTATTGTCTGACTGCTCTCCACTGCTGAGGCAGTATCAGCACCAATTAGGAACATTTTATATAATTTTCTCAAAACTGATCTTTAAGAAAATTGAACTGTGGCCTTATTTTCAAAACAAACCCCAGCAGCGTTAGAGCCGGTACGCTGCACTCAAGACATCAAACACACCACGCTGCTGGGGTTTATAGATTGCTGAAGTACATTTTTACATTAAGTATATTGCATTTAATATAGTTCATTTTTTTAAAGCAAGGCCACACTTTTGAATGTTCTGACTTATCTAATGATGAATAAGCAGCAGCATCTTCATCGCTAATAGAGAGTGGTTAGGAGTTTGTTGAGTAGGTTCGAGAGAATTAATGCACAAATACCGTTGACAGCACTAGTTGCTTGTTTGAATTTGTGTAATCTGGAACCTGAAACTGTTTAATACTGATTCTCAGTAACCATCCGTAAACATAATACATATTCATTAGTTTTGTCACAGAAAATTTGGATCAGTTATTTTCTTCCTCTGATGGTGCTCCTGAGTGAATCCAAACAAGCGTGGTAGATTTAGAGCACAGTAAACCTCAAAGGGTTTTAGATAACACAAGCCAGTAGAAGCATATCTGCTGTATGAGATAAGAGATAATGCACAAGGAAAGTGATGCCATCGCTTGTGTAACAAAGAAACTAAGGCAAGGTGAGATGGACATTTTTTAAAGCACACACTGCAGTAGTGTTGTATATAAAATAGTCTATAAGCAGCAGGATTGTACACTTAGAACACCTACATGGCACATGAAGGTCTCTTGAGATAGATTTTCTTCATCAAACCTGATGATCGCCTGACTTGACTGCAGTTTTCAAAAGTCTAGTCCTGTAGTAGTGCTTTCTTCCAAGTGTTTAACATGAAGAATAGACTCTGGGGATATTTAAATAAACTCTGGGGACTTTCATATGTGTGTTATTATGAAGAAGTTCTCACTGTATTCATTTAATGACTTGATTGGTTTCAGAGTCCCTGCAAATGTCCAGGTCTGGTATAACTTTAATAATTACCAGACCTAGAAAATTGGATCGTGTTACCTTTGGAAAAGAACCTCTCTATTCTCAGCTGTGCAAACTGGCAGCTGGTGTTACTTCATAATTCATATATATGCCAGTGGATTCTGAACAAGACAAAAAGAAAAAAGAGAGTAGCTCCCCAAATGTCACATTTCTATGTGAGTATTCTTATGATTTATTCATAGTGGTCTGTGTTTATGAGATCTTTTTAAAACGCCGGCTCTTCTCAGCCCCTTGTGTAGCAGCATTAGTGCTGTCAGATGGGGAACAGCAGTGAGGATTTGGACAGCCTGCTTTTGTGTGCTTTGACCTCAACTGGACTATAGAGTTTGGCTCTGTGTGGCGGCAGTCGGTCGGCCTCTTCTCTGCCTGATCGGATTGGGCCGCAATTGAATGACACAACTGTTTGCCGGCGCTGGGTGGAGGCCGACTGGCATTCTGTTCGTGCCAAACTGGCTCTCTCCTGAGACGTCTCGCTGGGAACGTGTCCCTCCAATCCAGCTCCACCTCTCAAATCTCCTGCTGTTTACCAAAAATAAGAATTATCACAGCAGCTCTGTCTGGGCACAGGTTGTCACTTCTCTTTACTTAAATTACCAAATGGCACTCATGCATAGCTAATTTAAGTATCCAAAAAAAAAAATCTAGATTTTTTAATAAGACAGGGCATAACAGAGAGGGTGGTACACAGCTAAAGAGTGCCTGTGATGCTGATTTCTGGCTCTGTATTTTTATTCTTGGAGTGTGCCGGAGTAACTTTGCAAGATACATACACACACACTGCAAAATAATCCTTACTTAGTTATATATGTATTATCTTGGTTCTCAATTTAACTAGATAAGCTCCAGTCCCCCTTCCTTTAGGCTTACTCTCCTCTAATTGGCAGCCCTTCACAAACAAAAGACTCAAACAGCAGGTGAGTCGTGGTCGAGCTCTTACAGGCCAAGCTTTGCACCTGAAAATGACTACATGAAACACATCTACTCCAAATAACATAATACAGAGCCAAGAGTAAAAAGAACTATTTGAAACTCAGTGTATAAGGATTATAATATTAGCCCCTTTAAAGTTTTTTTGTTCCTTACATTTTAGATTAGCATCCCTCTAAACCCCTTCATCATGAAGTTGTTGAGTTCATCCAATTGGCTCGCTGAGGCGCTCTGCTTTCTAGCCAGAATAGGGCAAGTGAAAGGCATCACGACGGGTTACTGCTGGGGAGGGATGTCAGAAAAGATTCCACGCTAGTGCTGGCAAGCCTTGACATTCCATCCTCCATAAGAAGAAAGTAATTGGCCTCCTAATTGCTCTCAGAGGCATGTTTCACTGACCGAGCCACTTCCCGGTACTGCCCTCTGCCTCAGAACAAGTCCAGTGTCAGCCTTGTGTGATCTGACCTGAACACAGGAGAGAAAAAGCAGTGCTGGCTTCCTCCTTCCTTAGGTTTTCATTACCCTCCCTCAGTCATGCCATTCTCTGTCTGCAGCTCTGTTTTTATCCCTCAGGGGGCACTCTCTGCTCCAGCCCAACATCCTCATCACTGAACTGTTAAATCGCCCTCGGATCAATAGGAATTACATTTCTAGAGTCTTACAGCCGTCACGGGAGACACACCTTCATGATCTTGTTTTATCTTGCTTTTCATCCATTTTTTCCTCTTTAAGTTTACAACTAAATGAAGTAATATTGACAGAACTTTTTTTCCCCTCCTGCCTGCCAAAGGTGAAATCCAAGAGAAAGAAGAAAAGAAAACGTAATACTGCTTACTCTTTTCAAAATGCAGAGCAGAGTAATTGTTATATTATTCCTACAACCTTGTGAAAGATGTTTCTGGCTTAAATCTCTTGTGATTTGTGGGTAAAAGGTTGAGAGAGAAAAGGAAACGCACTTTCAGAATGAGCATATATGAAATACATTTCATGTTTACAGAACATCTGATTTCAGGAATCCATAAGTGATAATATTTTAGGACTTTTGGTCTAACCAGCTGATATCATGACTCCAGTTGCATCACAGTCATTGTTTAAGAACATGCAGTATAAACACATAAACAAGCTGTATAGTAACCAATTGTGCCATTGTGGTATTTCTGGGAAAATTGGTTATTATATACACCAATAAGTTAAACATCTAAACATATTGCAGGTCTACTGTGGTTCCTCGAGTCCCTCCCAGTTCTCTGTTGTTTTTTCTTTCCCCTCACCCCTCCTGAATGGTCACGGCAGATGGCTGCCCCTCCCTGCTTCTGTTTCTACCTGTTAAAAGGGAGTTTTTCCTTCGCGCTGTTGCTAAATACCTACTCATGTGAGATCACCTCATTGCTGGAGTTTTCTGTTGTAGCGTCTTTGCTTTACAATATGAAGCAACTCAAAGTGACTGCTGTTGTAATTTTGGTTCCCTGGTGAATTAGGTTGTATTTGTAGCTGCAGCTGACCAAAAGTAACTTGATTACACCACATTTCTATCTAATTATATTACACGAGTACAATGTAAAATGTTATATTTACTGGATTCTAGTCAATGAAAGTCACTTGAGTGGTATGCATTCAGTTTACTGAGTAAGGGGGAGGGCAGCATGCCTGTGCACATTCCCGGGTTTTGCTTTTATTTAACATAAATTACTTAATAGTACATACTTATACAGTCTCCAGCTCTGCTATATAGAACTACAGGCTTTATGACCAGCTCAGCTGTGTGTGCATGCTCTGCTTAAAGTGGTCACCAGCTTGCAGTGGATTTCTAGAGAAGGGGAACAGCAACTGGTCCGTGTGTAGGAAGCTCCGATGTAGGCACAGTTTTGTTCCGAGAGCTAAAGCACATGGGAAAAGCATTTTGTCACCATTGTTCCTGTTAAACTCTGCACACACTAATAATCGTGTGCTAAAACTTTTATTCTTATTTCCCCGTTTTAATCAAAACATGTTGACTTTTGCAATGTGGCTGCTAGTTCTGCTGTGAATATGAAAAGGTAGACAAAAGGCTCAAGTGTTCGCAGCATCTGTTAGTCATCTCACGGCTTTAGTCATCCGTGAAAGCTTTTGCTCTGCATCTGAATGAGCAAACATCACATTTGAATCCATGTGGTGTCTTTTCGCTTGTTTTTTTGTTTTTCTTTTTTTTGTTGTTGTAAAAAAAAAGAAGAAAAAAGTGTTGACGGAGTGGCTATAATTGGGGCGGGGATCGTTGAAGCCAGAAGACTCAGTGACTCATAAGAAGCCATGACAGAGAGGTTTATATAGGGGGAGATTTCAGCGACCCACTTGGAATTAAGACTTGGAGTGAAACTGGATGTGTATGGGGTGTCGGGTCTGTGCTTGATCCGCTCTGACAGAGTGGTGTGTCAGATGCAGTTCTCTGAAAAGTACACAGATTGGAGATTACTTCCTCTGAGGCCGAAATTATCTCAAGTGTCACGTAACGGAGCTGGTGGGAGCCAAGAAGTGAAAGACAGCTGCATGAAATGTGAATGATAAAAATGAAGCTCAGAATTCAAGTGAAAGTAACAAGTATTGGCTGTGTTTTAGCAGAGAAGATACCATGTTTTAATTAAAGTCAAATCAAGTCTATATAATCACAATCCAATTAATTTAATTGTGCATTTATTTTTAATTGTTTTTCTTTCATCATTTCTTATTTGCGTTCATTGTTAGTTCATTTTAATGCTTTGTTTTGAAGAACTTTCTTCAAAACAAAATACACCTCAGGGGGTTTACACTGGCTAATTTGAATGTGCTGTATAAGGAGACCTGAGCTACATATACTGAGTGCTGTAGATGATTTGGTTAAGTACTCAAAAGCATTGCAGTCAGCCATCGAAAATGGTCTTGAATAGTTAGAACCAAATAGTTGCTTCACAAAGAAAGCAGTCTGGGGTTCAATAACAGAATAATACAGTTATTATTACCTGTTAAATCCAGGCCAACAACTGTTGATGAAATCTTACAATTCCCATCCCTTCATCCCATTTTTCTGTTTTGATTCGAGCGGCAGGTTCATTTTCACCTCTGTCTCACTGTTGAAGCTTCTGCCGGATGTACCTGCCATCCTAAAACCAATCTCAGACCAAACATATTGAAATATGTCGGTTCAGATATGTTAGCTTTCTTAACGCTTAAAAGCTGTAAGCATTAACACTGGGAGCATATGCAGAAATAGACACCGTAGCTTGCTGTCTGTGGATGGTGTCCTGTTGTTTGCCTTGAAATTCTTGCATAGGTTTGCACTGGAAATTTTGGGAAGCCGATTTAATAAACCCCTACGCCTGATGTAAATCAGTCAGATAAATGGAAACTTTAAATAAAGTGGATCTGTCCAATGTTATGAAAACATGGAGGCGTTTTTCATAGGTAATCACCCCCGCTCACATACAAAAAAGAAAAATTCCTTGAAGGCCTTCGAAGTGGAGTTTTTCTCCTTATGACAGCAACGGCAACCTTGCTCTGAGAATGTGGCCGGATTCAAGCGTGTCGATCAAGCAGGCGACCACTCGACCCCCAAACTAGCCCTGATACTGATAATGGAAACAAACAATGTAAAGAGAGATGGACTTTCAAAGCTTCTCAGGGACCCTTGGCAGTATGTATGGTAGATGAATCATCTTATAAAATGGGAAAAAGGTAAAAGAAGTTGAGTCATATGAGCAAAAATGTAGTCTTTTACATATATCAGACCATTCCTCTTCTGCATCTAAGACTGCTGCTTTTATGATGTTATTTTTTGTGTTGGTACTTCTTAGAAAGTTTATTTTAACTTTAAGTTGTTTTATTAAATATTGAATAAGTATTGAATGGATATTTTATTAAGAGTTTACTAATGAGAAACTAGCTAACTCATAAAGGACCCTGTAGGTGTTGGAAAACTCTACCATTGTCATCTTGATTTAGACATTGCAGAATAATTTTTTGAGCAAATGACATAACATCTGATTGGAGAGAGCCCACAAGCTCAGTACTTGAATCATTTAATCAGAAAATGTATATTAGAGCCTTTAACAGAACTTCAGTGAGTTATAACCCTAACCTTTTTATTATTCCTTCCTTTATGCCAATGATATTGTGCATAAAAAAAAGGAATAAAATCAAATAATAATTCCAACTTGTGTTCTGTGTTTGGTTAAACCGAGCCATAGATTGTGTCTCCTGAGCGACTTTTCTGCTCGTGTAACCAAAACCATTATTTGGGTGAAGTACTGCGCGCCTCTTCAGCACCACGGAGAGCTCCCAGGACGGCAAGAACAAGAGTTTACACGGATCAGCGCAAATTATAACCAAATTTATAATAGACATGCTTGTTTTCAAATAACACACAATCCCCATAGACCTCATTTATTTTAATCACAGGACCACGATGTTCCCAAAATCTACTGAAGCGTTACTTGGACGTGGCAGTATGAATGGTGGGGAGATGGGGTGCACTGGCTTGGCCAGAGCCAGCAGTGATAATTATCTTGTGGGCTGTGGGAGGTGGAGGGGTTTTCTGTTGTTGCCTGGAGGTACCATTGCAACAGCTGTTTTGGTTCGGAGCCCTGCCTGCCAACGCTGGGCTCATCGTGGTGATGAATCTGTCTCCAAGTGTCAAGAACGGTAAGATGGTTGTTGCTGAGCTGAGAGTTTGAAGTGCTGCCAGTTATGCTTCCTAGAGATGAGAAGAAGCTTTCAGAGAATTTATTTTCCATTTACAAATTATTTAAAACCTCTGCTCAGTGGATCAGACGTGTTTTTTGTTTTTTTTAAACACATCGTGCGTGCATGCTGCAAAAGTCATTTGCAGCACACACATGTGTAAGCTTGGAAGCAACGAACATGATATCCTAACTTTACCCATCATATACCATCTTTCTATCCCTGCATTGCACTATCATGGCTGTAGTCTTTATTATTCAGGAGCGATTTCAACCCGGTTCCTTGACATGACTGCATCTGATCCCAATCTACAGGCGTGATGCTCACAGGTGTAGCAATCTTAACAAAAGTAACCGGCTTATTTGCCAAGTCTGTGACATGTGTAGGTTTCTGCTGGTTAAACCCAATAGAAGCTGTGCTTTACCACAATTGAGCTATGATTAGATATAAAGCAGCAGACAGAAATACATCTGTCTCTCCTCGCTTCCTTCCTCCTGGCCTCTTACTCTGTCCCAATTGAGTGGCACGGTGATAACTGCATATTTGCAAATGAGAGAGCTTCTCCCATATGAGGAAATCAAAACCTGTGCTTGTCAGAGACAGCTGACGGCACGGACGGTAAGCTGAAAGAGTGTTGGTCACAAGTCCTGTTTATTTCAGTGTCACCCTCACAGTGTAATCTGTCAAGGTGCCACCACTGTCAATGAGTTCAGTCTCACTTTTCAATCCAACCTGGCACTGTGGAGTATGATTTAACGGGGCTGTTGTGTTAAATGATAACATCAGTGAGATCTGACAGCTCACTCCAGTACAATGTAAGAAATCACGGAAAACTATAGCATCTTTTATTTTTGAGGCCTTCTAGCTAACCCTTAAAGAGGGTTTGCTCGGTGTTCATTGGGTGACAGAGCTTAATTATAATTTTCTGACAATTATTGAGCTAGTTAGACATTGGAAAGTGTGCTGTTTTTCAAACAAAGTGTGTGGGTGGAAATGTTGTGAGAGGCTGTAGGCGTATGAAAGGATGCCCAGTGGGGGGAAAAGGCTTTCTAATGGGCAGAAAGGGAGAGAAAAGATAAGAATGCATGGAAAACGACACCATGAGGAGATACATAAATTAAGGGAAGAGTAAAAACGCTCCTGTGAATGCTAGGAAATGAAGCACGGTATCGTAATCATCCGAATCACTTTTTATTCTCCTCCAGTGTGCTGCTGTGATCGGCTCACATCTGTTTGAGTTGGTAGATCGGTGACACTTGGGCTGTTATTTCTGAAGTTGAAGTATTTGTCACCTTCTAATCACACTCTCACATCACTCTGTGACACCTTTATCAGATTAGGAACCTGTCACTTTTTGTAAGTGCGCGCGTGATTGTGTGTGTATTAACAAGCAGGGGGGGTTTAGACATCCTGTGACTCAAACGTGGAATCAGACCACCAATCTGTCGAAAGTGTCAACTAGATTCAAGACGTGGGTGCATGTGAAGAAGACGGCCTGATTTATTCCATCAATCAACAGAATTCTGATATTTGGCGACCCGGAATTCACCCGCTTCACGGAGCACGCACTGGACTTGGATAGTGTGTAATTTACCCTGTTGGCTCAAAATGTCAAAGTTGAAAGTGGCACATGAGATCCGTTTTCATCAAAGCACCAGATAAGATAAGGCAGTTCAGATTTTTATTTTCCCTGAAGATGTCAGAGCAAATTAAAAAAGAAAAATCCTGGCGCTGAGGGAAAACTTTGAGTCTACCAGCTTCCCTTTAACACACAATTTAGCTGAAATACCTCCTCATTCTCATTTGAATTTGATCTTTTTTTTTTTCCCCCAAGTGACAAATCAGATGAGACAGCTCCTGTTCACCTCTTACTCACCGGCTGCTTCACCATTTCTTGTTTCAGCTAATCCACAGCTCTGTCATCAGTAAGCCGCACTCCAAACAGAATTTAAAAGGTCAGTTTGGAAAGAACCCTTCAAGGGATGTCTGTTTGAGAACAACAGTAACACCTTTGGAAAGGTGCCTTTTATGACATGGAAAAAGGCAGCAGTGACAAATAAGGAAGCACAGCAGCTCTATTGGCTATCTGTAACCACAGAAACTACTAAGAAGCCATGATGTATGGAAATCAAGATTGCTGCGATGAACATTATTTAAAATGTGGGGACTTAAAGTGATAACTCTCAGCACTGACATGATTTTTTGGGTGACTTCATGTCATAGCCCCCTGATTATTTTCCTGTCATTTGTTGTATGTGTGACTGAGTCCTGAGGATAGGCAAGGTGTTAAAGGCGGAGGCATGAAAGAGAGCAAAAGGAAGAAGAAAAAAATGAAGCTGGAGGGTGGAAGCTAAGTAAAGTCAAGGCTAGGGAGCATTTGTTGTGAGTCGTTCCTACTCTGAGCTAAGAGCTGAGCAGTCTAATCTGTCTAATAACAAAAATGAAGATGTCAAAAACGGGGAAATTTGGGATCAAAATAAAACGAGAACTAGCACAAAAGAGCGGTGGGGGATAAAAAATAGTCGTTCCCTCGTGTGAGGTGTAATTGATACACTGAAGCATGCAGTTTTCCAGTGTATCTGGTAGTGACTCTTAACAGTGTCACTTGATGACATCTCAAATGAGTGAGGGAAGAATAAACAGAAGTTAATTAACTCTATTAAATTAATTGCTCCTTAATGACAAACCTCCTGCTTTTTCCCATTTTCTTGTATTGTGATGTGATCTTCTTGTGGTTTAATGATTATATTGTTACTCTAGGTTCTTCATAGCACGTTTAACTACAGCCTTCCTTCACCCGATCACATGAATTCATATACGTGCGTAGAACCTCGTCTAAGATTCGCACACACAAACACTCAAACTTAGGGTTCAGGATCTTGTCCAAAGATACTTCAGCTTGCAGACTCGGGGAGCCAGCAATCAATCCACCGACCTTTGTTGCAGTAAACAACTTTAAATTCTCTGTATTTGTTTTTTAAAAACCTGTTTAGATAGGAAAATGGTTTGAAATGAAGGTTCATGATTTATATGTTATAGTTTACTGATTTTGAATAGCATGGATAGCATTTAAAAATCTTCATAATGCCACTAGCACAGATCTCCTTTGAGCATTCTGCATTTAAAAATGGTGTGTTTACTGAGAGTTGAATGAGGAAATGTCTTAAACATACATGTCAAAAGCTCATGTCCATTCCCCATTACAACTGGTTAAGCAACCAGTTACTCAGTGACACCACAGCATTTGGTTGTTAGCATATTTGCCTCACGGCAGGAGGGTTCAAGGCTTGCCAAGGTTGCCCTGTTCCACTGGGAGCTGTTTTCCTACCAATAATTCTCCATATTGCCCTTGACCAAAGCACTGACTTTGGTCAAGGGCAAGATTTTTTTTTCCTTAGTAAATACCCACTGCTGCAAATATTAAAGATGGGTTAAACTGTGAGAATGAATTTCACTGCATAGTTAATAAAGCATTTCTTCTTCTAGTGGAAGGCCAAAGACTCACTGACTCCTGCGTCTTATGTTTCTTATATTAACCAGTTTTCATGTGTGGTCATAGTCTATGCACATCTTAACACCAATCTACATAAATAAACATATTTAAAAAAACACTTAACCATTAGGAGATTAGGTGTACAACCCCACCTTACACACAATAAGCCAAGCCACACAGACACATTTTTCTTTTTAATCCAGAGAGATCCATCTGTATCCTTTTAATAATGTGAAGAGTGGCTATTATAAGGACATATATTGTAGTTTCATTAGACAGCAGTATAACATAGAATACCCAATACTCTCTCTCTAACCCTTTGGAGCAAATCTTTGCTGTTCTTCGAAGTCCAGTCTGGCTTCTTAAAACTCTGAATTCCTGCCTCTCCCAGCCTGTCACACAGCTAGTGGTTGCTGGGCAGATTTCCCTGTAGTGTAACCCTGGAGGTAGGCAGCAGCTGAGCAAATGGCCTTCCCTTTATCCGTATGACTCACCTACCAGTAGTCGCACCGTGGCCCCTGGCCTCGCTTCCTACATCAAACTGATTCCAACAGACATAACTCCCCAGGCACCTCTGTATTAGCCCCGGTCCTCAACCACCTCCGTGCTCCCTCCTCCAGACTTGGAGCCAACGAAGCACGCAACCGGGGCTAAGGGTTGCTAAATGTAGGAAGGGGGTTTTCAAGCTCCTTCAAACCGTGTCTGTCATTGTGATTTAAACCCCCACATGTGATCCCTCTAGTTTGTCTAGTAAATGCGGGGGCAGTGACAGAGTGGACCAGCAAAAATCCCCAACAGTACAAGAGTAACTTTTGAGCAATGACCATGTGCTCCACAAACGGAGGCTAGGTGTTGAAATAAAACTTCAACACGTATACAAGAGTGTATACAAGCTCTTCCAGTCAGTTACTCAGTGGACGTGGTTGTTCGAGTTTATCAAACCTTTTAGCAGCCCAGCAGATTGGAGTTAATCAAGTACTGTCTTGTAAATGAAAGTTAAAGCAAATTAAAAAGTTCATGTAATCACATTGTGTCTCCATAGCATTTGCCTATAATTCCAACGTGTTGCAGGTAAAAGCAGCAGATCTTTGCAGGTGAAGGACATTTAACCACAACAGACATTTTTTTTAAATCTGAAAAGAACTCTCCACTATGAATGGGCACCATAATCTCTTTGATTAGTTTGAAGGCTTTTGTAAAATGGCTGTTTTTTAATTGGCTGAGCCTTGATTTAAATCAATGGACCATAATTCTAGTCTGGTATCAGGACCTAAATCCAACATCCCTCTGAGTTTTACAACCCGTTACTCTGCTCTTAAGTCCCAGGCCTCTCATTTAGCCCCTGGCTGGCAGACCCATTTACCAGGAGTGTACCTCGTTGCAATGTTTGTCATATAAGTAGACCGAACATATCGTCCAACAACTCAGGGAGTGTGCCGTACGTACACAGCATAAAGAACAAGAGCAAATGATAAGAGCTGCTCAGATCTGGGACCCTGGAGTCCTTCTCTTTTGCAGACAACAAGGCTGCTTTTTCTAACTTTCCTTAGCGCTTTGGAGGCAGTAATTGAAAATGGGGGAATCTTTGTGCACTGGCTTAATAGAGCTGTCCAACCCTGGCTGCAAAGCAGGGTTAATAACTTTTTCCAGTTCCATTACCCCCTGAGATTGGCTTCAGGTGAGTAAAGAGGGTGCTCTGGACAAGGGGATGTGGCCACCGGGCCTTCTCAACCTCATCTTATCTCTGCTCACTGCAGGCAGTTTACCCGACAATCATTTACATGACCGATTATATACAGAAAAGACCCCTCCCACCCAGTGTGTATATGTGTGACTGTCTGGAAATACTATCCTATAATAAATGAGCACCTAGCAGATGGTAGTGGATACTTGACTGACAGCCAGTAATTAACGTGCCAGTTCACTAACTTATCCACTTTACCAATGTTGAGGTGGGCTGCTAGGTTTTTGTACATGCAAATATCAGTGTGGTGCTGCTTCTTAAGTTTTAATTTTTAAGTTCTTGGTTGTTTATTGGCTGAAGTACTTTGATATTTGACGTGTTATTGCCACTCCATAAAACTGAGGGATTTTTTTTGTTCTTGTGAAACAGTAATGACACTTTTTCTTTTACAGCCCTTGATTTTTCTTTGTGATTTTCTTTGATGGAGAGTGAATATAGACTGAGAGAAATAGACAGCACAGTGGGAGTTTGAGTTCTGCTGACTTTGAAATTGTATGCATGAAATGTTCATTTTCTACTGGAATGAATAGACTGAGTAGAAACATTTATATGCACAAAGCAAGCCAGCTCCTGGTTATAATGTCCCGAACGTCTTTCTTCCTTAACTGTGAATTGAACTGGCTGGTTGTCAATAAGGAACCGCTCAAGAAATACCGACCAAATATACTGACCAGGCAGCTGCAGATATAAGCAGAAGAGCTGATCCCTATTTTAAGTAAAAAGAGTTACAATTCCAGTGTTTCTACAGTGGCCAATAGTAACTACACAAGTCTCTAGCAAGCTAATGTAATAAGAGAACTGAGAAGAAGTGGTATGAAGGCTGTCACAGGAAAAGACGGGATTATTGTTCATTTATTTCTAGCTTTCAGTCTGCTGTGTTATGACTTGGACTAACTGCAGTAACTCTCAGACAGATTGGAGAAGGTTTGCAAATAATTGCTGATGAATTTATAAACACAAACAGATTGCTGACACTTTGCAAAAAATCTGAGCCACCTGGTTATATCCTGGTTATATTCTGCATCAAAGCAAGGTTGCCGAACACCTATGTGATTTTGCAGTAAACCACTTTCCTGGATTAATTTCTGTTTCAAAAGCTACAAGGTTCTGGATATTCTCTGATGTAAGTTGTTTATCCAAATTTCTGTTTAATGTGAATCTGCGTGTACAGCAACTTATTTATAATTTTGACCAATTTGATGATAAACAACTTGTTAATCATCATATTAATCAACAGATTGGCAACGTGAACCTGTTTGTTCACACACTGGTAGCAGGTTGTCTCCATCTCATCGCTGTTTTATCACCATTTTGATGCACCCTACTTGATTTGAGGACAGCACCTGCAGGTAGTCGCAGAGCCGGTTCATGTTTTTGAAGCAAACATTTCAAAGGCAGCTAGATTACAGGGACACAATCATTTTGGTTGTACTGCTGCTGCCATCAACTGCTGTTTTCAACATTGTGGCTGTAGCATTAATAACGCAGCTGGCTAGCTGCTTTGCTAACATTATCAAAGAGATGTGTTGAGCATGAGTACATGATGTTTATCAGGAAGACAGCTGTGGGCGTGGATAACTTCCCAATATACACACACACACACACACACACATATATATTTCAGAAACAAGGTAACAATCTACAGTGAAAGCAGTGGTTAAGTAACTTCTGTCGACTGCATGCTGCTCTGCTACATGTGTTGCAGAGTGTGCTGAACTGAAGAAAATGTAGTGACGCATTTCTGAATTGCACCGAGTCTCATTTTAGTCATTATGCCTGTTAAATAAAAATAAATAAAAATCAAGATTTCATTTTGCCACGTGTTGGACATCATCGATATATCGATTTTATAAACAAAGTTTCAGACTTTAATAAACAAAATATCTCTTATATGACTGAAGAAACTTTAAAAGTAAAGTGTAGCACTTTCTTTTTGCTTTTAAGAAATTATTGATATATTTTTATGAAAAGTAGTTTGTCTTCGCCCTGAGCAAGGTTACTTAAGTAACCAAGGTAAAGTTTTAGCTATTCTTTAAAAATACTTTCAAGCCTTACTGCCATTTACCAACATGGCATTGATGACTAATTCGAGACCTTGCATTGCTAAATGCTATATAATACTGATGTCAAGAGAAAAAAATTAATTCATTCAATAATGAGTCATAACAGCAGGATCATAAAATTTCATCTTTAAAGCAAGGCTGTACGGATCCGTTTGCCGACATTCTCCATGTTCTTCTTGTTGCTACAGTCCTATTGACACAAGAAGACCTTCACTAGTGGCACTAATGGCTTTCCTTTCCCATCAGTTTTACATCCTTCTATCTGCAATTCAAACTTGTATGACTAAATCAGTGTCCATTTGAAGTGTGTTGAAGGCCTAAATGAACCACAAAACTAAGTGAAACAACCATCAGTATCGCCATTGGCAAAATTCATTTAACCATTGTTATCAACCTTACAATTTCACAATCATGCATCCCTACTTTAAAGCTTTGAATTGCTTAAAAACTTAATTTGCTAAATATCTCCCCAGCTCAAAATAATGGTCTTAATTGGTTGATGCAGCAATTTATTATGCATGCAAACACAAGCTTTAATTAGATTTTTTTTCCTGTGTCATTTATTGTAATTGCACAGTTAGCACTCCCTTTGGATCAAAACAAGTGTCCTTGCTATGATTATTAGTTTATTCAGATCTGTAAAGCAGTCGCTGAGTGTCGTCCTGAGGATTGCTTTGAACAGCAGGAATTCCCATGCTTTAATCAAATCTGTGACTGGTTTGAAACCTCCAAGCAACCGTTCATTGGTAAATGACTAAGTCTGCCACGCTTTGTGAAGACATATAATATGATTTCATTAACATTGTTATAAAATAAATCCAAATTAAAAGTTGTGCAGTCTTCTTTGATTCAGAGCCGATTACAGTGTTTAAAATAATGATTATGCAAACAGTTTGTTTATGTTGTTTTTCTTTTATTATATTTATACCTCCATTTGTACCAAGAAACTAAAGAAATATAATATATGATTATGAAAAGGAAGGTATTTTTCAAAAAGCTTTTCAAATCTTCATCATAAAGGCTTCGAGTACGTATTTAGCTGGTGGAAAATTTATGTTAAATAAGAGCAAATTTTTGGCTACAAACTACAAAAATGTTCTCCTAATAGAAAATGTTAATGCCTTGCTGTAGTGTTGTGAACCCTTTGGTAGCTAGCAGATTGCTGTGGTCGCCTGTAGTTTGCCTGAAGATGCCAACTTGTGTGCAAATACTCACCAACACAAGTGAAACTTGAGAAAGTGTCTGCAGTCAAAGTAAAGGCTGTCTTATTGCTACAACCAACACACGACAAAAGGTGGGGCTTTTACTTTGAAGGCGAATGATCTCCATTTCCAGTTTGGGTTACACATTTTCTGCTTGGTGAGGATTCAGCAAGTGCTTACAAAGAACATAGCACTTCTAACTAACTGATCAAAGCAATCGCAAGGAGGAGCACTCACATGCCTCTTTGCAACTGATATTACCTAGCGACAAAAAACATTTGCCGACCAACAATACACATTTTTCCCTGGCTTGCGGGGGTTGATCACAAACCTCAAGGCCTGTGTGACCCATTCTTTAGTTTAAAAAACATTCAGATTGAGATGTGAGGCTTGTTAATTCTGTATTATAAGGTACATAATGCACATACAGTATTGTATTTATCAAGACAACAGCGATCATTTCTGCACTCATGTATTAAATTTATATAAATTATGCTGTAATAGAGCAACAGGCACATCAATATCTGCCAATTCTCAGACAATTTACTTTGAGGACTGAATCATAATATCGACAAAAAGACTGTGCGCCGTGCTCTCCGTACTGTTCTGTACTTTCCTGTGTGAACTGTGAATAATATCGAATCTGATGGCACCATTAGACCTGAGTTTGGCTGGTTTTTCACTTCCCTTAAACAGCATGAGCTGTAACACCCAGCACAGTGAGGAAACCTGCCAAAGCTAGACCCAGTGGGGAGCAGACCATTCCACATGACACCAACATGCTGTCCAAATCTTCTCAAGAAGGGCTCGCAAACATCTCTGTAGTCACTGTGTTTAGTAGTAATCCGTTCCATCATCTTCATTTTGCCTTTGATCTTTTTTTTTATGTTATGTTATGTTAAATGCTTATTATAATCCATCTTAAGGAGGCAGGAATCCATTAGCGCAGGCTTTAAGAGAGGAAGGAGAACATGAAAGCATGATGAAGAAGCTCGCAGGGCTGATAGAGGGAGTTGGGGAGCAAGGGAGCTGACCCAGTTAGCAAAGGAGAGAGAGAGAGGTGATAGGAGGGAGCAGTGTGCCAGCATCACAACTGTGGTTGGGGACCTGCTGGGCCATCTGGCGGCCCTGTAATTGGGTTGGGGTTTTACACCTGAGCGGTACACCTCTAAAGAGATGGCTGAGTCAAAAAAAAAGAAGAAGAAAAAAAAACAAGCAGCATATTGTGTCCTGGTGGGAGTGACAGATAAAGTTGAGAAAAGGTTAGAGCAATTGCTACAGTAGTATCTTCTAAGTGTTTCTTTTTTCTCTCCTTGAATTTGAATTAGCTCTTTCGGCTCGCTTTCACCACAGCTTACAAGATGGAAAGATTTACACGTCATCACTGGGTTGGAAAGGACAAGCTGCAGTGTGACTGTAAAAGGAAAGTACAGCCATTTTGTTCAAAAACAAGAACATTATTTAATGCTGTTTACCGAGCGAGATGTAATAGCGACGGGACGGACATCAACTTTGCGTTGAAATGGAGCTACAGTTTGATTACATCATGATGACAGCCCTCTGAGAAGGAAAAAGGTCAACACTCTCTGGTTCTCTGTAAAGATAAATAAGCTCGTTTCCACTCTAAATGAGACTGGGTTTCGCTGGGACCTCCTGCTGTGAAGATAGTACGGAAGTTGTCATCTTATGCTTGAATGGGCAGGAAGTCATTAAGACACTAATATGAGCTGAATTAATGTTTCACTTTTGCTCGCGATGTGAGGGCTGATGTGAGAGGCATAACAGACGCCATGGGTGGTCCTCCACACGCACTGCTCGTATTTGGTCAACTTTTCATGTGACATTTTGGACTGAGAAGCATCGCTCTCACAAGAGCCGACAGAAAATTGTGTAAAATCAAAGCTCGGAGCGTTATTTCATTCGGATGCGTGTCTCTTTCTGGATATTTGAAAGGTTTCTAATTAATTATAATGGCGTCATTTACATAAAAATCTGCACCTACTGTCTGCCAAATACCTCAGGGTAATTATTATTACCTAAGAAAAAGACCCTGTCAGGCGTGCACCTCTTTTCATTAATCTGATGACATTTGAACGTTCAGCTTCATGTCTGAATGAGCACTCTTGCTACTTCTCCCTAAAATTTGCAGCAGTGCTCCTGCTAGGTTGGACTTCACAGGAATTACTTACTAGATGTGCCAAATATCATCTATTTAGAATGATTTTTGTTATAAATGCTGAAGAATCTAGACAAAAAGATCAGATTATGAAGGGGTTTTTTTAATCCTCAGGTGGGAATAATATTTCAAAATAAATGATGTAGGACTGTGGTGGTGTTGAAGAAGAGCTAGCAAGAGATTTGACACCGAAATGGAGATTTCCTCCGGTGTACTCAGCGCTGAGATACAATGTCAGGTCTCTGAGGAACTACCACTCACAAGCAATGGGTCCCCCTGGTTTCTGTGTGCAGCTCTTAAATCTAGCTCAACACAACAAAAAGGGGGGAAAACACCACTTTGTGGAGCTACTGGGCAATTATGTTTTACAAGTCATTTATTTATTGAGTTGAATACTTACTTAGGCTAGAATTTTTAAAATGGAGTGGGGAAAAGGGGGACCCAGAGGGGGGTACGTGAGAAATCAGAAATCAATACCAAACAAAACTGTCTTTGACCAAAAAGTTTGGAAACTCGGCAAGTTCAAAGGGTTTTAATTATGGCAGACCTCCTGCCTTTATACTCAGAAGCTTAAAGCCTCGTCCACACAAGAAGAGATTTGCTCATCTTGCATTGATTTGTCGCTGACAGTTGGTCGCTAGGTATCCCGCTAATGTCTTTAATGCCCAGTCATATGTCAATCAACAATACCCCAAACTTATCACTGGTAGTCGTCTAAATCAATCTTCTTTGAGTTGAAAAAATTTAACTCAGGATCTGCCAACTTTGCATGCCAACAGTATTTCACCCATTGATTTACTGAAGTTCACCTTTGCAAAGTAAAAGAAATCAAGAATATTATATTATTTAACTCATCTATATTGACAATGATGCACTGAGGAGGGTACTCCCTCCACTCTACCCAAGCCTTCCCCTTAATTTCCTCCTGTTGTTGCAATAAATTAGGAACACCATAAAATTTGTCAAAATAAAAAGTCAAAAACACCCCTCAGAAAGACGTCTGCTTATTCGATCTACAGATAACAAAATTACGAATGTCTCATGTAGTTCACAGAGAAACAGGATTGTTTAGAATCCCCTTTTCCTAATTATCTTTCTTTTCAAAACTGTGTTGCCTTTTCACTTTTTCAAATCCAGAGATTTCATTGGAAGTTGCAGTAGACGGAGGCTAACTAAACTAAAACTTCAGTAGCGTAGTTACTCTTTACCAGAATCAGTGCTAATGATTCCTGTTGGCTGCAGTGCAACAAATATATGTTGAGTTATGTCAAAGGCTAATGCCTGAAATGGCTCTCTCTGACACTGTAGCGGGGATCTCTGAAGGTTACGGTAAAAGTGATCTACGTGGCACTTTTATAGCTTTTTATGGTTATTATATATTCCACCGCTGACAAGGACTAAAGTAAATCTCCCTGAATTACACATCCCTGTAAAATCATGGTGATACATCATGCATGTTTTGCTGTCTCACACATGAGCCATAGAGCTCACTTAGAAACACTGAGTGGAAGCCTATGTTCTTCTCAGGCCATGGTCAGGTCTTTTTCGATAGATGCCTCCCACACGCACTCGTCATTGTTCTCCCTAAAAGTCCTCGCCTGCGTTGAAGTATCTGTGTCATTGCCAAGCAGGCATCTCAGCGGATCAGCCCCCACATTCACCTTGCAACATTTCAAAGAGAGACCAAAGGGAGGCTGAGCGAACATGGACATGTGTAGGCGGCCGTGTAACCAAGGAGGACGTTGAGAGGGCGGACGTAACCAATGGCTGTTTTTTTGTTTTGTTTTGAGGGTCTTTTTAAGGCTCATTGTCGCATTTTACTGAAATTAAAAGATCTGATATGAATCTTGTTCTTGCTTTGATTGCAGATTATCTTTTACTAGTCACTCTATTTTTTGTTTTTTTCTGCAGCAGCTGGCCTCATGACACCTCTCAAAAATATCTGATGATAGAGAAAGATGCTGTTGAAGACGTGTTAGTCAAGTGTTAAAAACAGAGCTGGAGAGTGCAGCGATATCATGCTTTTTGCAGTATGTTGGGAACCAGCAGCTGGCAAACATGTAGTGATTGTGAAAGCAACACCGCGCTAACAAAGTACAGGTGCTTTTTATTCATATTTATTGAGAACAAAGGGGGTTTGAGCTTAATTAAACCAACCAGACCCCATTAAAGGTGTGTTAGCCTTGCAGCCATTGCTCTTATGCCACCTGTTGACAGAGTTGTCAGCATCGCGTTTGAAGATTAAACCCTAAAAGATCCACTTGATGACTCTGAAATACAACTGAAGCAAATTCAAGTACCTGCTGTTTTATCAAAGAAGACGAGGTGAAGATAAATAGCAACCATCTCTAGCTATTACTTAAATGTAGAGCAGAGGTGTTGAACTCATTTTAGTTCATGGGCACATACCTAATTTGATCTCAAGTGGGCCAGACGAGAATATGAATAATTTGATCTGAATTTCTTCCTTTTTAATGAACCATCTACTCAGAAAACAAAAGATGATCAGCCTGAGATTTTTTGCCTCACTCTCCGTTTCAAATATCGTTACACACACACTAAGATCCATGTTCCCATTGGCCTTCTTCAGATTCTTACACTATTCAGAGTACTTTAACAATCTCACCAACCCAGATCTCCTCCAGTGCGTCGGTGACCTTCACTTCATTTCCTAAGATTGCCCCGCTCTCTCTCAAACAAAGTAAAGGTAACACTTACTAATCACGGCTTTTTGCCGATGCCTTCTTTGGGGTTCTTTCTAGCCTGGACGCTGCTTGTTGATCCCCACTTTCCTCTTTACTTACTCCATCCACCCTTATCCTTCAATAAAGGTTGTTTAATTTAATTGAGGATGTGGACCCTGCTGGTGGAAAAGGCCACACAATTCAGACTTCAGGGACTGATGAAAAGAACAGTTCAGTGAAGGAATTGTAAAGGAATTAACTTGGTGTTAATTCCTTTACAAGCACATCTACATGTTTAAACCTTCAAATAACCCATGCAATGTACGCAGGACTTCTAGCCACAGCTATTTTGAAGACTTTAAAGTATAAAAATCCAATACAAACATGCAGGCTATCAATTTAAAACCCCTGACAAACAATCACTGCAGATGGGATGTGACAAACAGTGGCTGTTAGCTTACAAGCTCAATATAAGTTTATTTTTTTAAATAAACAACAGAACATTTATTATCGATGTTCAGTTAGCAGCCAAAAACCTTTCTGTTATCAGCCACTCACTCCTGTTAGCGTATCTACCTAACCACTGTTATCAGCAGCACTCACCCCATTATAAACAAAACAAAAAAAATCTATTATATAATTGGTCAGAGATACTTTATGCAATCAGATGCCCTGTTATTTCACTATATAACAGTTGTATTTCAGGACAGAGCCCTGTAATCAGTGACACTTGCCCTGTTTTATCCCCCAAAAGGCAGACTTTCTTTGCTATTCCCTCATATCTCTCCTTACTTTGAACAGCAACCCATCCCAATGCTTCTGGCAAGCTAGCCCCATAATAAGATCCCTCATTGGCTACTTTTGGTGAACACCACCAGTTGTAATCCTGGGTGAGCCCAAAGCACTGTAGTAGTCAGCAGGTATTTTTTCCCCTAGTTTATTTTTCCAAGAATGTTTCAAACACCCCGTCGTCTCACTCACAGACTCTACCTCTGTGCCGAACCAGCGGCGTATTGGGTTCTTACTACCAATCAGCTCAGCCTGCTGAGTGACGGTTGCTCTGATGTTAATTGTCCCAGCTGGTTGCGGAGCTACTGGCCAAACTAGCTGGCCACCATGGGGCTTGCCGCTGCCTGAGCTTTCATTGTTCTCTGCTTCATTTCCTTAGTGGCAGATTTAGTGGTTTTAAAATAAAAGTAGATTTTAGTCTTAGGGCCCTTGCAGGCATACTGTGTAAGGCTCTGCCTTACTGCTCTCTCTCCCTGACTCAGGTGCTACCCTCCTTTTCTCCTTAGGAGCCGTTTGAAAGCAGTATGCTGGTTTAATGACAGGTCATTGTTCGGGTTATTGTTGACTTGTTGGCTGCTTTCAGTCAGATTTCTGCCAACTGACTGGTTTGTATTAGATATATACATCTTCTAATAAAGAAAAACAAATTGCATTCCACTCTCAGAAAATCCAGAGCGACTTTTTGTGCTCATTTCCAGTTCTATGGTTTTATTCTTGGACTAACATCACTTTGCATCTCAGTTCAGGATAATCTTTGTTTATCTTATACCGGCCCTATATATGTATATATACATACACATACATACATACATACATACATATATATACCACTTCTGTCTCTGCCTGTAAATAGCAGTTTCCAGTTCACTCCTTCACGCAGTCTGTGCCACTTCGTATTCGGTTTAATGTGAATGTATCATAGAAGTGCTTAAACATAGTCTTTATCCTCTTGAAACATCAGACAGGTTAAATGTATTTAGAGTCAACACTCACTTTATTAGTTACACCTCACGCCGAACTGCCTTGCTTCTTTGCGGCTTAGGTTCAGCAAGCTTTTGCTTCTGTATTTGATGATAGCATTTGACGGTTGCTGTGGATTTGTGGGAAACGTCTTCCTGTTGCAAACCTTTTCTACAACATCCCAAAGGATTGTGATCTAGTGACTGCGGAGGCAACTTGAGCATTATGAACTAATAACTATGTTATGTTTAAGAAACTAATCTGAGCTTTCTGACATGAGTTGTCTTACTGAGCTAGACAATGGTGCACAACGATCAAAAGGAGAAAGACATAGTGTTGGGCTGTGGCAGCTGGTACAAATGGATTTAAAGCAGCTTTGATTGCTGGCTCGATCAATTTGTGAATTTTTTGTTGTTAATCAGAACCTGCGCTTTCCTTTTACCCTGTTCTGGCAGAAAGCAAGATTTAAGACAACAGCTTGGATATTTCACGTCTCCTGACATCTAATTTTGGTGAGCCTGTGCATACTGTAGCCCCAGTTTCCTATTTTTAGGTGACTGGACAGACACCCAGTGTCGTCTTACTGCGGTAGGCCATCTGTTTCATCTGTGTTGTGTGTTCAGAGTTGCTTTTCCTGTGGTCCATGCTTGTAGCAAGTGGTTATGTGAGCTACCGTTTCCTTTCAATCAGCTCAAACTAGCCTGGTCGTTTTTTACTGACCTCTGCCACGAACATGGTGTTTCTGCCACCCACTAGATGTTTTCTTTTTTCCCTTTTTTCTTTAGGGCCATTCTCTGCAACCCCCTGGGATGATTGTGTGTGTGAAAAGCCTGTCTTGCTTGGTTTGGATGTCTGCAGGACCCCAAAGTTAAATGCTTTGGGTTTCTCCCACACAATTGACCGATAAGATATTTGATTCAACTTGCAGTTGAACAGAGTGAGACACTCAAAATGAAGACTCAGCTTCAGTTAAAAAACTTGTCTAACGGCACTGAGAATTTTATTAAAAGAAAAGAAAAGAAAAGTACATTTGATAGCTTTTGGACAGAAATGGGAGCTCCACTGTTTGCAAACTGAGATGAAATATTCACCCACATTTAAAGCCTCATTGCCTCTTGGTTCCAGTTGTCAGGCAACAGATTGCATCTTAACTGCAAGTTATTTATTCCACAAGAATGATACTTGGTGTATTTGATGGCTGGATGATTTTGTTTAGATGACTGTACTTTATTACCAAAAAAAAGGTGGTTGTCACTACTGTCAGTCTCAATAGTAGCAGTAGGAAAGTAGATTTTAAAACAGTGAAGCCAGACTTGTGAAAACTCCAAAAACACAGAATTGGAAATAATCAATCCTGCCCTTCCAACTACACTCAGAGTTAAGAAAAAGAAGAGAATGAGTAGAAGATAGGTTTCTCTTATCAGGATGTGATAGCGAAGCAGATCAACTGCTTAAATAATCCCAAAGTAATGAAACAGGTTCCTTTCTTCTTACTCACACCCAAATGAAGCTTAAAGTGGCAACATTTAGTTACTCCCTCAGAAAATGACAAATACTTAGAAGACACTTTGCATCCGTAATTTAATTGAAGTGCAAACGTCCTACCTGCCTTTATAAACCAAATTTTATACATTTGTAAAATAATAACTTGGAAATCACTTTGCTAAAGCTTTCTTTCTGTCGTGGTTGTAAAGATTGCATTAGGGTGAATTGGCACCAAGTTCTGTTTTCAGCTCTTTCAGTTTAAGAGATGAATATCATTAAAGGCAATACTGAATGCTTACACTGAGATTTTTTCAGTTACATCGAAACCTTTAACAGCCTGTCTGTCAGAACCAGTGCAGTGCCCTCATATGAAACAGCACTGTAAATGCAAAATGTGAGCATAACAAGCAGTGACTGTGGCAAAGAACGAAAATAAGGCCATCAATCTTTTCTTTGGAGTGGTTTTCTTTAGTATGCCATTATCCTCATGGAGTGCTTTGGCGACAGAGCCAAATTACAACCTGCACTGTGGGAGCAGACAATAAATAGTTCCCATCAGGATACAACACATCACCAGAAAAACAAAGATGTGCACACACACTAACAATCACTTATGTAGTAAAACGAACATTCCTGTTTGAGATTATGCCTATCAAACCAGTTTTTTATTCAGGGATCCAGTAATTGTGAAATTCTTGGTTGTTAATTGGCAGATACCACTTTTTTCTGTTTATCTATTTTGCTTTATTCGGGTTTCTTTTCCCTTTGTTTCAGAAAATTCAGTAATCCTGATTATCAAAAGGAACACTTTCGAAATATTTCATTTGTTTATCACAGCAACTTTGAACATTACTTTTTGTAGTGTTAAATCAGCTTTGCACAAACTCTGCCCATTCAGTTTTGTCAAATATACCAATATATAAGTCTGATGTTGTCTGAGAAAGATGTTCAGCAGATTAGTGGTACAACTCAAATAAAGTGGACAAAAAAGCCATGTTAAACAAACAAGACACATTTCATTACTTTTCTTACACATTTTATTATTCATCCTAAATGACACCAGTATGGTGAGGAGCCAGTATTCCTAAGTAAAACAAAGTTTGACAAAGCATACCGCTGACTTTGGATCAGGTGGCCATGAGCCATCCCTTAGTTGTGCTGCAGTCAGCCTTGACTTCCCATAATGAATGTTTCTACTGCACTCGCTCAGTCTTTTGTTCTGCCCCCATCCCCTCACCCCCAAGATGAAGTTTGGCGGGAAGTTTCTTTCTATTAAAAGGGAGTTTTGTCTTCCCACTGTCGCCAAGTGCTTGATCAATGGGAGTTGTCTGATTGTTGGGGTTTTTACCTTACAATATAAAGTACTTTGATTTGGGGCTATATAGATAAAACTGAGCTGTTCCCATTCAAGCTGATACATCAGTGCATGCTTAGTTAAAACATTTTTATTAAGGCTAAAAAAAGAAATCTAGAATTCAAGTCTCTGCTTTAGTGCTTGGTGGTTACAGTGTCCCGGCTTTTGACAGCACTGGTAATGAACATGAACGTGAAATCCTTTGCAGTAAGATTGAAACCTAAACCATCATAAAGAATATGATGAGGAAGGTGTTGGGTCTGTGTTTCCACAAGCCCCGCTAATTCTAGAGACTTATTCGTCATGAGGAAAACAAGACAGTCGATCGAGTGTGTGTGTGTGTGTGTTATGTGAGAATGTGTGTGTGTGTTAGACCTCCTGCTGACCAAAGGGTCGTAAACGCAGGAAGCTTACATCAAAAGAAGCAGATCTTCCAGATAGGATGTATCTGCAAGTGGAATTTCTTTCATCAGAGTTGGCAAGCATAGAAATGACAACATTTAACAATTCACTCTAATAGAAGGCACGTTTGTTTTATTGTTGTTGTGTGTCTTTGTAAATTATGTGCAGTTGAATTTTTACAACTCCTATTTTAAATGTTATTTAGACGAGCAAAAAGAGTGGCAGGCTCAGCACTTCGATGTTATAATTGTGGTATTTATAATATCGTAGAGTTTTTAGTGTCTTATTAATACATGTGCCAGCTGTTGTTCTTCGGCGGTGAGTGAGGTGATGATTAACATGTTCAGAAGTTACACAGTACATGTGCAAGTACATGGATTTGCACACACACACAAAGCTGCAGTTAACCTTAGAGACACAGCGCTGCCTTCTGTCCGTTCACAAAACACCTGTGTGTAAAGTAAATACACCTGTTGTGTACAAAGAGCTTGGTGTAAGATTGAAGTCGTAGCACATTTTCAGTTTTCCTGTGAAAGCACAGTTTCTGATGGAGCCAGCAGAGCTGAGATTCACAGTCTTTACCGCGTGAGAGTAATAAATAATAATTTTATCTTCGCTCTGTGATGTTAATCTGGGGTTTAAGCAGTGACTGAGTGGCTTTGTTCTGAATTCAGACTGCTGGCCAATTCATCCTGGACCCCAGCTGATGTTTACTCAGGCTGAGCCAGCAGCTGCTCACACGATCTGCGTCAACTCAGTCATCTGACAAGGCGTGCACGCTGCCTCTGACATGCATCTGTCACAGCAGCAGAAGAAAAAAAAATCTAACTGATTCTGCTTCCTCTTTCCTTTTCTCCTCGTTTCCAGCATCTGCCTGGCTGCCCAGCATCGCCACAATGAATGAAAGTCGAAGGGAAGCACTGGCGGCGGCCGCCCCCGCGCCCACCACCGCCTCCTCCTCCACGGCTGGCTCCAACACCACCAACATGGCCGGCCCGGGCACAGGCGAGAAGGATGAAGCCTTCTCCAAGCTGAAGGACAAGTTCATGAATGAGCTGAACAAAATTCCATGTGAGTGTGTCTTTCTTTTCTCCAGTCTGGCAGTGGGACAACTTGAGAGCTAAAGCATCAAGTGTATTTTATTTAATATATCTCTGGTTTCTGGTGTTAATTATACAGAATTACCCATTTTAAAACAGTCTTAGCCCTTATAAGATGCTTTTATAAGGTGTTATTGTTGATAACTGCTACATTTCTTGGGGTTTCTTGGAACCTTTCTGATGTCATTTTAATACAAACCTCAAACTTCTGATTATGTATGAGGGGTTTGCAGACATGCAAAGGCGCCATTTGTGTCATATAATAATAAATATAAACTTTATTTATATAGCAACTTTCAAATTCAGAGTTACAGTGTTTCTCAACATTAAAAAGAGATTAAAATTAAATAAAATGAGCTATAGGAACACCGGAGATTAAAGTGAGGAATGTTTGAAATTTAAAATGGAAAACAACTTTATTAAAAGCAAATATATATTTAACTTAAATAAAAATGATCACGAAAAAAATGATAACATAGAAATAACTCAAAGTAGGGGACAGAAAAGGACTAATTGTAAAAATATGTAAATAGTATTTGCATAGCAATTTTTTTACTCAAGTTAAACACTCAAAGCCTCATTCACTAATTTACACATATTCATATAAGTGTTTTTTCCCCTTTTCAACCTAATATTCATTGACTCACACTGTGATGGACGCATCAGGGGCATCTCAGGGTTAAGCATCTTCCTCATGGACACTTCAACATGTAGTATGGAGGAGCCAGTCGTCGAACTCGCAACCTTTCAGTTGATAAACAGCCCACTCTACCCTCTTGAGCCACAACCGTCCCCATGTCTTTAAGATGGACTTGAAAGATGACAGCAAGCTCACCAAAATATACATGCATATATCTTTAATAGAGGTAAACGTTCTTTCGTATAAAATTATGAATCAAAGTCTCCAAGATTGAGCAACTGAATTGACCTGCTTATTCAGGCTGAAGTCGTTATCACAAATGATGCTGAGTTTTCTTTTGTTTTTTTAAATATTGACCCAACATTAAAGATGAGGACCTCGGGTCTGTTGTAGTGAGTCTGATAAATGCATCAAGCCACATAATGATTATGGTCATCTTATCCACATTTATCTGCAGGAAATTCTGTGGCACCAACCATTTAAAATCTTGGATTCAGTCGTTCAGTGCATTAAGTTCAGGACTGTCAAAGAGATACTTTCTGTCGTCCACATACAAGTGAGAACTCACAGTATGACTGTGGATGTCATGCTTCAGGGCTAACAGGTACAAACAGAACAGAAGAGGTCTAAGGACAGACCCCTGAGGTACTCCAGAGGTCATCCTCATAGATTACTATTATGTGCCAGTGACATCACTAAAACACCTACCTGTAAGTAAGAATAAACCTTAACTAGAAAAGCCTGAAAGCCCACCACTAAAACAAGTGTAAGGTTGCAAGTACAACCTTACCTTAGTTTGCATTTTGTACAACATGGTAGATCATTTCAGCAGTTTTGTTGTAACTAATAAAAGGATGTCCAAAAACAAAACAAAAAAAAAGAAATGTTGTAAACAGGCTTCCACCTGTTGGAAATTCCAGCAGATGTTCATTAAGGACATCAAGCAGATGGTCGCACCTCATGACGTTGCAAACGTCAGTGAAAGTTTTCTTTTTGGAAATATTTTTCAACCATAACACAAGATTTTAAATGGGCAATTAAACAACCGTCAATCAGTGAAAAACAAAGTTCTGTGTTGTGACACTAAATGTATCTTCTTAAAGCACTGGGTTTAATGGATAGATTACTCAAATACTCCTACTGTTAGAATTACTGACTCCTACATGCGATGCGCAATTTCTGTCAGAAATGACAGATGCCATAAGAAGTAACAAATTGTCCTAACGGCAATCTGTATCGATAAAATAGTATAAAAAGATTTTTGTAAAAAACACAATAAGTAAAATTCTGTTTTCGCAGTTAGTACCTATAATGACTTTTATTGTTTAAAATACAAACATCTGAGTGCATTCAGTAAGACTGTGCTGTAAGCATGACTAAAAGTGATTCAGCAGTGGTTGTGAGTGAGCATTTGCTGGTGACGCACAAAAAGCAGCCAGTGTCACCGATGACCTTGACGACAACTTCAAGTGAACCAGGCGGCCTGATTATTTACTTATTCATTTGTTTTTGTGGCGCTTCTGAGTCAAAGTACTAACAACAGCAGTTAACATTTAACACTGAATTGCCCAAAAAGGAGAAAGGCATAATCAAATTTGAAGAGTGGAATAAACATCTGGCAACAATAATTCAAGCGTTTGACACGATGCATCACCAAATTATGCGTGGCAGCCTTTATTATTTGCGGTTAGAGTTTCTGCTTTTCTGCCTCAGTAGAAAATTCATTCAGAACTCTATTTCTTTCTACGTAATACCTCCTTCTCTTCTTCTTTTATCACCAAACCTCTTCTTTCACATTTAAATGTGTTTTCTTTTTCTTTTTCAGTTATTGTGTTTCATTTTCTGATCGTGTTTGCATTCAGAAGAAATCTATATATAGACATATCCACGGGCTCACGTGGAAGTAATATCCTCTTCTTTGGAAGAGAAGCCCTGCTTCATCACCACCGACACAAACGGGAGTAGTCATATTCCCACATTGCAGAGATTTAATAGTGCATGAAAAATGTCACCTTCTACGGAGGAACATTTATTTGTTAAAGGCAGCATATTTGTGTGAAAAAATAATAAAAGCTATAATTTATATTCAAATATTTCTCATGGCTAAAACTACAGAGGATTTAGCTCCATGTGGGCTTAAATGAGACGCTGATGCAAAGTGAAAACACATTTGTGGTGCGGTGGGTGAATGATTGGGATCAACGCTATTCAGTGTTGCGATTGGCTGAGGTTTATATCTCCCCTGGCTCGGCTTTAAACGTCTGTCACCGAAACCCACTGCAGTTCCAACACAACTGAAGCCTGACAGCTTCCTCATGTCTCATTAGGTTGTGGAGCAGATAACTCGTATTCATATCATTTTTAAATTTTGTACTTTGAAGAAGTAAATTATGCCAACTTTGGTTTACCTCAGGCAAAATGAAAAGTTCACCAAAATCAGACCAGGGTCTTACTGCTGTTTTTTCTCACCTCCAGTCAAAAGCAGTGAGGGTATTTTTCTCTCTCTGTGGAATATCGATACTGTCTGGAGAAAGCCGGCTTGCTGCATGCTCAGCACAGTCTCAGTGCTGTGGCTTCAGAAGATCTTCTATGGGGATTATAGCCCAGTGTAAGACCTGCATGCTTTTAATAAAGGTGGTCACGTGGTAATAATGGTCTCACTGGCCGAACATGTTGAATTCTCTGTGGAAACAATATTGTCTTGGCCCATCTCTTTAAGCAAAATCTTTGTAAATGTTTGTGAATTTAAGCAATTTAAGATATTTACAGCATGTTTTAAGATAATATTGTTTCAGTGTATTTATTGTTACTCAATTAATCTGCTAACTCAGTAGTCTGTCTTCAGATTGGTTGTTTTGTTTGATCAGAAGAAGAAGAAGCAATAAAATAAAATGTAAAACCAAGAAAAGATTCAAATCCTGCCACAACCTTTATTTTTCCTGGATAAACATACTAAATACCATGACAAATGAATAATAAAGTAGAGTGGCAAACATCTGATTAAACTTTACCTGCTGCTGGTATATTTTTTAGAATCAAGTAGCTTAAACACTTTTTCATCTTTTTTTATTATTAGCTGTTCATTTTACACTTAAATTCAATAAATGAAGAAGACATATGTATTGTTTATCAATGCCTTTTTCAACCCCTATTGACAAGCCCGCCCCCTTTCCCTTTCATCCAGACTGATGTGCAAGTGTACCCATTCGTCAGGCCGCCACCACCACACAATTGGCCTTTGTGTTAAGGCCCAAAAGTTGGGTGTTGCTTAGTGCTCACACAGTGACAGCGTTATCCTGGATAAACCTCCGCCACGGCATTACTTGAGTAAATACATGACGCTGAGTCGTTCAAAAATGATGTTGTTACTCGTGAGCAATCCAGGCCTAGAGTAAATACACTCTCTGTTCTAAAGACGTCAGACACAAATCTAAGAACACACATGAATGTGAGGGTGTTAAAACTGACCGTGATAGCCCAGAGGGAGATTCTTATGTTGAGGACAGGCTTAAAAATCTTGGAAATACACTTGTGAAACATATTTTGGTATATTAATGCATCAGAAAATTGGAACTAGTGGAGGTAAACTGAATGTTTAAAATGTCAATTAGTTTTAAATATTGATTATTGCTCTTTTTTAACAAACATTTGAAAAAGTTGGTACGTGCTTTTTCTTAATAATGGTAGAATTTAATGTACAAATACATTAAATTCTACCATTGTGCAGAGTTGCACAGTTCAGACAGATGTTGATTTATTATAGCAGCAGAATACAGAGTTGTGTTTCTGGGCTTTAAACATATCATTCCTGCAAATATCTGACATATAAATTGAGAAGTGGTAACCAGACATGGGCAGTAACGCGTTACTGTAATCCGATTACTTTTTTCAAGTAACGAGTAAAGTAAGGGATTACTATTGCAAAAGCGGTAATTAGATTACCGTTACTTTCCCGTAGGAATGCTGCGTTACTGCGTTAAAAAAGTAAAAAAGTAACTAAGTAACTAAGTAATTAATTACTTTTGAAAATAAGTAATCAGTAAAGTAGCAGGATTACTTTTAGGGGAAGTAATCAGTAATTAAATACTGTGTTTAATTAGTTGCCTTGTGAAGTTATTCTCTAAGCTAAGTTGTACACAAGTACAGGAGGCCTTTTTTTTTTTTTTCATATATCTGTAAATAGGTAATCTAGGGATGGGTATCGTTTAGGTTTTATCCGATACCGGTGCCAAATCGGTACTTTTGAAACGGTGCCGGTGCTTAAACGGTGCTCAAACCGGTGCTTAAAGAATGGAGAACACAAAATTGGTCCAAAAACCTCTCATGTTCAGCTGTTTTTTGTAAAAAGATAACAATGTTAGCCTTTTCTGCAGCTATGGGGCATATATGGTATCACTCTTGGCTGGAAGCAGTGCTTAAACAATGGAAAAAATACAAACTTTGTCCAAAAACCTCTCATGTTTAGCTGTTTTCCACTTTTTCTTTGGTCATTTTAGCCTTTTTGGCCAGGGTGAAGGGAGTATCTGCCATCAAACAAGAAGACAGCTGCATGTAGCTATGATGATGTTTGCTAGTTCACCTTACATGCATTAATGTAATAACGTGGTTAGCCTACTCAACGTAAATTACACACGAACAACATTAAGCTACTCACGCAGAGAAGAACGGCTGCTGCTGCCATCAAATACGGCGCATTTCTCGGCTTTTAAAAAAAACGCTATGCGTCGCCAGGTGTTTCATCGGATTTGAGGTGTTACCTCCTTTGACAGTATCAGCTTAAAGCACTTGTTGCTGCTGAGTTTGCATATTTTGCTGTGAAGTACAGCCAGACTTTTGACCGCTTCGCCTTGGGCATTTTTAATCTGTAGCTCTGCTCTAAAAGAACGTACGTACCTGGCCCCGCCTACTATCCTCGGAAACGTAAAATGATTGGCTAGAAGTGTATCACAGCTCAGGAAAAAAAGCACCGAAATAAAGCACCGAAATGTGCGCTGCTTTTCGGTCTGGTTACTACCATTTATGTCAGAACCGGTGCCATCATGGCACCGAACACCGGTACCCATCCCTAGTGGTAACTAAGTATTTCCCTGGAGCTTACCGGTGGATGGTGGGGGCATTGAAACACACACAGCAATGCTGGACAGAAGCAGCACTGACATGTCGTATGAGACGTTAACGATTTTAAAAAATCACAGTGATGATGTAGAGATCTGGGGGGGGGAAACTCGCGTTTTAAATATGATACACTTGGTATTACAGGGTTAAATGGACTGCCAACTTAAGAAGGGATTTACATGTTTAGTTATTAGATTTTATTATTAGATTTTGATATTATTATTATTGTTCATGGCTGAACTGTTTCCAAAGGCCAAGTGTAACTTTCACCTAAACAGTGCTCATGAACAGCAGAGGACTTCCCATTACTTATCATTTGCAGTAACCCAGAATTGCTGTTTATGAATATTCAAAACACTAGCATCCATTAGAACTACCCTGGCTGCTTGTGCTACACAAGATGATGTTTTTTGTAGATGTTTTCAGCAGCACATGATCAAATAATTGGGCAGTACTCCAGATGTGACAGAACAATCAGCTCACAACATCAATCAGGACAAAATGGGAACATGCAGGGCATTTTCTGGAAAGAGAAAATTGTTTTAGCCATTTTGGAGGCATGTAATCAGCATGGTCAGACCAATGAGTCAAAGCTACCACACAGTAATTTAATTTTACTAACCTCCTCAGTTTAAATCTTATATGTCTAGGTGCAGTGCAGCAGTATTAACCAGAACACGTGTATTGCCAATTGAAGGTACTTTGAGTACCGGTAGCTTTAAGAAAACTAGAATCCGTTGAGTAGCTTTGCTGTAGTTTAACTTCCTCCAGTGCAAATAACTCATGGATTGCAAAGCTTTCCTTTCAAAGTACTTTCCCCAGTCCTTTTGCAAAAATAGCCATCTGAGCTACAGTTTTTCCAAATGATCAAGCCTTCACATCCTCATAAATATGAGCACACACGTCCAAACACACATTAAACCACACTCCGACTTCTTATTGAACACAGCAGCTGCCTCCAAGGAACCCAGTGCATTGAATTTCTTTGTAGGTTTTCTAAACACCCAAGCCTCTACTTCCTGATAACAATTAACCTCTGAACACAGAGGCTGTTTGATCCATGGCTGCTGGCTCCACCAAGCTATTAGTCCAAATAACACAGACAAGCGACTGACATTTCAGGAAAATTAATAATAAAGATCATATTTTTTCTTTTCTTTTATTCTCCTTTTAGACAGTCTTAATTTCATCTAAAAAACACTTACATTGTTAGCAGGTACAAAAAATCAAGATGTCTTATTTAACATTTCCCTGGTTACCATAAGAATAATATAATATTTTAGTGTCTTTATTTTTCAGTAAAAAGTAACTAAAGGTGACTGATGCTGTAAATAGGCGCTGTGTAAATACAACTGTGTTGAACTGAAGAGCTTGTGCACTCTCTTGAGCTGACTCTTTGACTAAAAGCCTTCTGTGATAGCACAACTTTGTCTCTATGTTTGAGCCTAATAGAGAAAAGTGTCATAAAGCTCATGGCTGCAGCTAAAAGACTACAAGACTGAAATACATCATGCTGTAATCTGATAGGAGGCTAAAGAAAATGTTTTAAACTGTCTCAACTTCTTTGACTCTGTGGCAGCTCACATTCAACAGACAGCAGAGTTTATTAAAGGGGATTACGGTGGAGGATCAGCGGAGCTATTCATCTCTGCCTCCCTACTGCTCTGGCAACAATCCTCGCTGCCTACTCTCTGCCCTCACTTTACAAAAGTTTGCCCATCAGGGCTGGTCCAACCACAGCCTGATCAGTGCTCAACCACCAGCAGCCTCTTTCTCTGAGAACATCAGCTCTCTGGGAAACAGATCCTCTGTATTCTCACATATGCACATATCTGAGAAAGTTTCTGCATCATTACCCTGAGAGATCAAGGTAGTGATGAGGGCGACATTTAGAGCTCAAATGTATTTTATGAGTCTCTGTGCTGAAGCTTTGTTGCTATGAAAGGCAATTAAACATTCACAAACCCTCACTCAAATGGTGATTTTTTTTATTTTAGTAGCATTCAGTAACCACAGCTCCAGTGCCATTTTGATGAGAATATAATGCTGAATTAATAGCATTGGACATGTTCTCAGAGTTACTAAATCCTAACAAAATCTGAACTGATCAGGTGTCACATCAAGACCACCTGCCTAATATTGTGTTGGTCTTTCTTTTGCTGCCAAAGCAGTCCTGACCCGTAAAGGCTCCACTAGACATTTGAAGTTGTGCTGTGGTACCTAGCATCAAGATGTTAGCAACAGATGCGTTAAGTCCTGTAAGTTGTGAGGTGAGGCCTCCATAGACCAAACGTGTTTGTCCAGCTCATCCCACAGATGCTTGATTGGATTGAGATCTTTGGTGCCCAAGTCAACACCTCAAACTCCTTAATAATAACCTTTCCATGAAAGGGTGTCCGTGGTCTGTGAAATGGCTTAGGTAGGTGGTACACGTCAAAGTAACATCCACGTGGATGGAAGGACCCAAGGTTTCCCAGAAAAATATTGCCCAAAGTGTCATACCGCCTCTGCTGGCTTGACGTCTTCCCATAGTGCATCCTGGTGCCAGGTGTTCACCAGGAAAACAGGGCACATGCACCCTGCAATCCATTGGATGTTAAAGAAAATGTGATTCATCACCACCTTCATCACATCAAAAGCAGCTAGCATGTCTTCCCTCTTGTTCTGATTGTTCCTGATTTCATCTGTTCTTCCCTCAAATGGTGAAACAGGTTTGTTGTTTCAGCTGTTTTCTTACCTGTTTAGCAAAGTAGCTCCTGTTTCATTATGTAAGCTGATATGCAACTCTCACTCTCAGACATGCCTGGGCTTATCTTGTTATTGTGTGTGCTGGCAAATGCTATATCTTTGATATCAGGATATGTGCTGACAATATGACAGCCTTCAAAAATAGTTTCATAAGATACCTGAGGGACCAATCCTGCCAACTGGTGGGGTTCAGCTTGTTCTGGGGTTTGGCAGAAATAAGGAAAGCCAAAGACATCTAGAGTCATCAAATAATTCTGAAGAGTAAACAATGATAGTCTGGCACCCATCAATGCTTGTTTTATGTTAGTGGATCAGAATTTTCTTGTAGAAAACTGAATAAAAGGCAGGAAAGAAAAGCATTTCCTAATTTGACCAAATTACAAAGATGTAGACTTGCTGATTTTAAATTAAATCGCATATAAAGGTACTCTGAGTGCAGGGTTCATTTTAATCAGCTTCCACCTATTGCATAGGTAGTCATTGTTGCAGAACGTTGGATGATGCTCCCTGCTGCAGATGTATTGTTTCCTTAAATGAGCCACAGCGGGGAAAAGGGCATGGACTCGTAGGCATAACAAGATATAATACCAAGGTTAATTGACCAACAGGGTCCTGTCTTATTGGATTAGTGTGGCTATAACACAGATGCAATATAATACTCGCATACACACCCCACCCTTTTAAATTTATCGCTCCAGCTCTGTCCATTTGTGAAGCTTCTCTCTCTAACGTAAAGTGCTTTGTATTTCCAAGGAGCAAAGAGACGAATTCAACAGAAGCCCTTTTAATTATAGAATGAGCCAGAACAGAGACATCATAGCATCTTTATCTTTACTACAGCAAAGGAAACGTGAGGGTGAAAATGGCATCTATAATTTGAAAAACAAAACAAGTTGTAATAAATAATAATTCTTAATAATTTTTTAGATATTCTCAAACTTTCATGGTCAGTGTCTATAGTTTCTGTTCCTGTGTTTCTGATGTTTTTTCTTTGTCTTCTGTGCACCGCTGTGTCTCCTTCCTTGTATTTCTGTCTTCCAGTCTCATGTCAGTCTCTAGTCACTTCCTATTTTATTTTGCTAATTAATTTTTTGTTTGACATTGGGTGCTTTGTTTCTCCATGGAGAATCCACTGGATTAGTAACATTACTGGATTTTAACTTATCTCTGATGAGGTTTTGTTCCCTCCTTTAGTTTAGTCTTCACAATATTATTTTGGAAATTGACTGGATGCTCCATAATTTAACTGATTTAACATAATATAACTTCCCATCATTCTCATCTGCTCTGTGGACCTTGATGTGGACTCTAAAAATATTGCATATTTTTACGTGATGTGGAGCACTTCTGGTGTAATCACAAGTACTGACTAGAGTGTGTACTTCGGCCTAATGGTTTCAGCCTATACTTTGCCTCCTTACAGTTCCTCATACATACAAATAGCCCATAGTCTATGGACCCTACTTCCATAACCTGTGGGGTTCTGCAAGGTTTAGTCCTAGGTCCTGTATTATTTTCTTTCTACATTCTTCCTTCACTTGGTAGCACTTGATCTTTTAATAACATTTCTTATCATTTTTATGCATCATTTTTTAGACCTCACCATCTGTCCAACCTAGATGACTGTTTATCCCAAATTATTAACAGTCTCTCCAATAATTATCTTGCGTTAAATTCCAACAAGACTGAGGTGACGATTATAGCTCCTCCTGAACTAGATCCAAATATCAGCTAAACGTTTGCTTCCTTCTGTTCATCTGTTATATAAAGCATTCATAATCTTGGTGTAATATTTGATTCTTTTCTTAGCTTTGACTCTCATCAAAAATATATTTTACATTACTGTTTCTTTTTAACGAAGCTTTTGTTGAGATTTGTGATGATAGTTTTGTATTGCTATTGACTGCATTTTAATTTTATATTGTTTTGTTGTGATTACTGCTCATTTTTATTTTGATTGTGCAGTGGTTTGAAACTACACATCTGTGAAAAGTGCTTTTCAAATACTGATTTGTTATTTGTCTGCCTTTGTTTCTCTCCCCTGTTTTTTCTCGTTGTTTTGTTTTGTTTTTTATTTTTTTTATTTTGAACAACTTCTTTAGCTTGATGTGCTTTTGTGTCACTTTCAAAACGTACATTTACTTTTTGTAGCCATGGCTCTGATAGGACTAGCATTATTGCAACACAACATTAAAGAAGATCCTGTGCCTTGAATGCACAGGCAGCATAGAAAAAAATTATTTACAAATCAGTCCATTAACCTTTAATTGTCTTTATTTGTAGACTGACTACAATGGTTTTTCATGATTCAAAATCACACACTGGACGGCACAGTTCCTCAGTTCATATGCAGACTGCTTCTTCTGCTCCTTTTAGTCACTTTTCTTCTAATTGGCTCTCCTTCATAAGCAACAGGTTTGAACAGAAGGTGGGTGGGGCTTCTGTTCCAGTGTGACCAAACTGGGGACATTCATTTTAACCGATATCATACAGACAGACAGAGCCTGTCTGGAAGTTTTGACTTACAGGAATTACTTGTGCATATGCTGACATTTACATTTGAAACTGTGGCTATGTTTACAGTATTGCAAATGCATATGAAAGAAAATAAGAAAAAGCACTTAAGCCCTAAAACATACAGTTAGAATGCATTAGCTAAAGGCATTTACAGAAAGTTGATATGCATTTTTCTTTTCTCATGAGGCTCTATTGATGCTATTCACTGTAGCAAACCACCACATACTGTCAGAATGACTCACAGTCCTGCAGTAGTTTATACTCCTTTCTATGGAGTCTGTTTTAGAACACCTACAGTGTGTGTAAATGTCAGCCAGTGAAGCATGAGTTTTTCCTTTTATGTTGAGGTTATTGCTCTTTGACTGCGAAAAAATGATCTCTAATAATATCTTCTTAAAACCCAGCATGGTAATGTGTCAGAGAAATCATCAGAATATTTTGAGCTCAAGTTTTGTACCAGTTTGTGTTTCACTATTCTAGCAGGATGTAGATCTGTCACTCAGAGAGCCCTTTGATATGATTAAACAAATCTCAAAAATGTAACAAAATTTACAATCTGCACATCTTCATTTTCATCTTGTTAATGATTAGAGATGTGAAGGCAGATGTACAAAGATGAACTACATGACTCAGTGTCTAAAGGACTTTGAAGGTGTCTCACTGTTTAGGGCTCTGCTTTACCGGCATGCTGTTCTGTTGACGGAGCTGAAAAGTGATTTCAGCCTTCAGGAACAGCAAACATGGATCTCATCATGCGCAACCCACCCATTAGAGAAACTCCATTTTCCATGCCATGTTGCATGGCGGAACGAGAGATAAGTGTTGGGAGTTGAAGTGTTGAAGTGCGTGTGCTGGCAACACTCCCTCTTGCTCTCTCCCTTTCACTTTCTCGCTCTATTTCTCTCTTGAGAAAAGACACTCACACAATGTAGTTAATTAGGAAATGCTTTTATTGCTTTCTGGGACTCAGGTTCCTTTAATTAAGGAACACAGAAGTGCCTTTCACTGGAAGACGCATGCTTGATGAATAAGATAAGGGCTGGTTCCATGCGTTGATTGGACTGTTAGCGCCTAAATGACATTCCATCAGGCATTTTGAGTGTCGATGAAATACCAGAATGACAGTAAGCATTTGGAATTGGGGGTGAAAAAAGGTTTTACTCTGTATATATTCAGAGTCTTGCTTCCATTTGGGGGAAAATCCACATTTTTAGTTTTAGTTATTGTTATCGTTGTGATCTGCCAGCTTGTAATACAGACTTGTCACGTCTCTGACACTTCCATTACAATACTGTCTCCTTAGCTTACTTCCTGTTTGCATTTATACATGGAAGCTAGAAGTACCTGTTCAGATGCTAAAAAATGCCACTATATATTCTCATAAGCTTCTAGCAAACTATAGAGCAGGGGTGGGAAACTCCAGGCCGGTGTCCTGCAGGTTTTAGATATCACCCTGGGTCAACACACCTGAATCAAATGATTAGTTCATTACCAAACTTCTGGAGAACGTCGAGAAATGTTGAGGTGGTAATTTAGCCATTTAAATGAGCTGTGTTGGATCAAGGACACATCTAAAACCTGCAGGACACCGGGCCATGAGGCCTGGAGTTCCCACGGTCCTGCTATAAAGGTACAACTTGCAAAAGATGTTTAATTTCTTTATATTTTGCTTAAAAAGGGGGGAAATAGGTGCAGGGATTTATTGAAACATCTGCAAGCATACATAGAAATACAGTATATAAGGCAAACAGTGAGTTTGTACAATTCTAACCAGTTTGAAAGTCAATATTTGGCATGATCACATTATGAATGCTTCTCAAAAGACATTCAAAGCTCTTCTTCGGATGTTGGATGTCTTTTTTGTCCATTCTCTATTAAGATGATCTCACACTGCTTGGAAAGCGTTGTTCCAGGGTCCGGGGAGACCAGTCCATGACTGATGGTGATGATGTTTTATTGCTCACTGATTATAGTTTGAAGCAGCAATCAAGCAGCAATTTATCTGGATCTGTTGCCACTTTTTTTCAGCCCAGTTCCATTAATTTGGCATACCTTCTTCCAGTTTCTTGTCTGTGTCTGTTACATGTAGACACAACACTGTTTCATCCCTTTAGTTAGGTGGCTTTTTTAAGCTTAACAATGATCTATGAATCATTTAAGGGTCTTAACAACCAAACAAAGCACACAAAAGCCTTTCTTCTGACAAAGGTAAAGTACAAAAAACTGAATGAAAACAAGAAATTCAGTCTGAACTTAAGAAAGCGTGGAGAACTATTCCTCAAGACCACTTTTAAAAATTACAGGAAAGTCTGGCTCCTTGGAGGCAAAGTATTGCTCAAAACCATTGCACTGTACTGTATTTCTCTTGAGATTTAATCATGCAGCATATCATGAAACATAAATGCCGCTGGTCCAGCTTTTCCAATTAGGCAGTCATTACATAGGTGTGTTTTGGCATAAATGTAATATGAATGTTAAATTTTTAGGGGTAAACAAATCATTTATTCAGGTGTAATTGGAGAATTATTAAACAGCGCTCACTAGATTAAAAATGCTACAATGTGCACTTTTTACCATTGAGTAGTGCCAAATGGCTTAAGTTACTTAAACTTTAAGCCCTTAATTAATATAGTACAATTAAGAGAAACGTGAACGCAGGATGATTGCTGTGTGATTGGTATATACATACAAATGCTATGATCAATATACTAAGAAGATAAAGTAATCCCCTGATATGGTTAGAGTAAAGATAAAGGCTTAAGGGGTTATTCAAACAATAATTGGGGCTGGGCTATTAGTCACATTTTTGTAAATTACACTAATAATATTATAAGAAAGAGGAAAGTACCCTTAACTGTGCATAAGCAATGCAAAAAAGATAAATTGTTTGGATATTATATGCATATGTATATATAACAACATTACGTTTGCAGTGGTTGTGGATGCACCATTTAAACTCACTGGGAATACACCAGTCATTGCACATACACATATATAAAGAGAGAGGAGCAAGAGAAATAAACTAGACTTTTTAAACAGTGACTAAGATACAGCGAGTTCACACTTACCAGCCAGAAAACTTCATGCACACGTTCACTGAAAGCAGTCATGAGCTGCAAGAATGTGGAACGTGATGCGTGGATTCTGTGCGATCCATTGATTCTTCACAGTGTGCCACAATGCTACCCCCCAGGTCATGGGGAAGTATCCCACTTCTCCCAGTCGGCCAGCCCACCCATGGTTAATGCCCATAGTTGGGTATTGTGGGCCTCTCAACTGGGTGTGGTTTTCAGAGTCTGCTCTCTTCACGAGTGATGTGTAATTAATTCCTTTGAATCTTCTTGCTTCATAAATATAACAAGACTGACAAACTCCCAATAAAAAACAGCCTTGTGTGTCTAAGGAGTGAGAAAGCAAACACTTCCCGGCTCAAGAGTTTATTCTGTGCACGGTGTCAAGTTTGTAAAGGAAATACTCCTGGTTTTATTTGGCTCATTGTAAACGAGGCCTATCCAGTTTCACCTCCATTACCACGCTGCTCCAAGGCAAGGCCAAAGCTGTAGATCCCGAAGTTATTTTAGAGCATCACTCACTGTTTTTCCTTGGAGGAGAGTGCTTATTGATTTTGTCAAAAGAATCGATTTCTTTCCCTCCTCTCTCCCTTTCTCCCCCCCTCCCCCCCTCCCCCTTGGACCTGAGCAAAGGAACTGCAGCTGAATGTTGCTGAGCAAAACCCCAGAGAGAGTTTGTAATAGGCTTTTCCGTTTTGATGGGTCATTCTGGAGCTTTTCCAGATAAAGTCTTCAAAGGGCTGACTGATGTTTTCTATTATTTTGTAGGATTTAAGAGAATGGCAAGTATTATATCTGTCTGGTGCCCCCCACAAATTCCTTTCTTATATTCGGTTGTATGGATGGGTTTTGTGACCTCTTGGTGGTGTTGAACGCTTAAGGTGTGGAGAACAGCAGCAAGAACAGAACGGGCATCAGTGACAACAGATATGACTTAGGTCAGAGGTTAAGTGGGAGTGGGTTGCAAAGCAGCTTACAGATGTGTAGCAACTGTATTTGTTGTAAAGATGAGCCCATCTGCCCTGATTGCAGCTGAGCTTGGCTTTGTGGCCCGCCTGAATTAACACAGAAAATATGCTCCTTAAACAGTTTGTTATTGCTCAGTGTTAAAATGAGGAGTGGGCTGCCAGGTGTTTGGTATCTGCTGAGTAGAGTCAAGGAGCAGTGATTGTGACAGCTGAACAGGGAAGTCTGTTGTGAGGCTTCTCATTATTTTCATTGCATCTGGGCTGCTGTCCCTCCGGTGCTTAAAAACCGCCCACTTCTCCTTCAATCGTTATGTTTGTGTGGTGTACACTGTATCCCTGTGTGTCCGCACCAGGCAGCGCCAGCTGACTGCTGGCTATAGTTGAGATAGGTGTCAACGTGTTTGCAGCTGGCTGTCACTGTGCTGTTGAGCCGAGCGTCTGACAGTGTGACAGTGTTGATTGCTGCTTGTCCAATTTCTCCAGTCAGGCTTATAGTGCAGGCCAGTAGCATATGGTGGAGTGAAAAGTAACGACTCGTATGTCACCTCAGTGAAAGTGCATTTTGTTTTGTTTTTTGTCATGTTAGGAACCGTTTTAATCATAACTGAACAACAGTAGCTGCACGTGTGCTGTGAAGAAATCACTTTTTCAAAGGGAGTTTTAAGGGACAAACTCGAAACTCTCGATTCCAAACTTTTAACTTGCATAAAGATCATTAGGTGACACTAAATTAATTAAGTTTCTGTTGTTGCTCCTGCTGGTTTTCTTTTGTTATTTTACTCTAATTCTGCTGCCATAATCAGATCAAGGCGATATGTAATCACTAATTAGTGATTAAACTAATAACTGCCAAGAAGTGCTCACGGAAGTGTGACGTAAAAGTATTATTTTAAATACTTTGCCCAACATGAAACTTTCAAAATAGTCTTGATGAACCGTCCAGAAGCACCACTGAGGATCAGAACTGCTCAAGTGGTGGAAACAGCCTCATAAACGACGTCAAATCTCAGTGATTAGATACAAAAATTAGCATTTTTTTGGTCTTTTGTCTTTCTTCTCCAAAACAGTGTTTTTACTTCACTACTTTTTTTATGATGCATGTAATATTATCATGCTGTTTTTGTTTTTGTCTAGTGCTAACATTTGATCTGAACAGAACAGTGGTGGTTGCTGACTCAAAAACGTGGAAAATCATCGTGTTTTTTACACTAATTGGCTACTTTTTGTTATGTTTTTGTATTTTCACACTAACAAGATGCGAAGCAGCATCAACTATATAAAAAATAGGAAAAACAAAAGCAGCAAAATTGAGAATTATTCCTATTCAATGTGTTATTTTCTATAGGGACATTTTAGGTAGCACGTTTACATAAACAGATGTTACAGTAGAGGTTACATTTGGGAGGATGAACATCTGCTTTAACTTTATGGATCTACTTCTGGTTTAAAGTTAATTTACTTTAAAATAATTAACACTAACACTGAGCTGTTATTGTTTTATTTAATTCAGCACAGATGCAGTAAATAAGATGTTCCTCTGGTGTGTCGTCAGCCCTGTTTGTGTATCTAAATTACAATTAAGAGTTTGATTCGGATAAACTAATCTAATATCAGGATAAAAATCCCAAATTATGCAAAAAAGAATCAAACAAGCAATGGCATATGTAATAAAATAAACTTTATTATTCCTGCTGGTACAAACATTGGGGTCAATGGAACCATTGATGGACTATTATACTGTTTTCACAGTGGGATAGACTAATAATAATAATAATAATAATAATAATAATAATAATAATAATAATATAGCATTTTTCTTTCTTTCTTTCTTTTTCTTTTGAAAAGGTCAAAATTAGTCCATTGTAAATTTGACTTGCAGGTGAAAAAACAACAACTTTAAACTAAAAAGGAAGACAGCCTGGTCCAAAAAGTTATTCTCCAGCCTTTTATCTTAAAAATGTTCAGGTTTAATGTAACCACTGAGATTAGGCTTAGCAGGTTTCCCTTGGAGGAAAGTTTCTGTCTAAACCTGCAGTGTTTCTGGGGAAAATTTAAAAAGAAACCCAAAGCCTTAAATCCAAACACAAAAGATCAATTAAATTTTTTAAAGGTAATATGAAAGCTTAGAGTATGAGAACAATGTGAAAGCAAACCCCTCGCCACCCCGTGAACCCGTTTGGTTTTACTGCATCAGTGGATTGTCATGGTCACACCTCTGCTAATGCCTCTCCGGCACACCCTGCCAATTCACCACAGCTCTCGCTCCAAAGCAAGTTCTGTGTTGCCGGTGATTACCGTGAAAGTGTCAGCTGTCTGAGAATCTTTTGTTTAAATGGCAAGTGGAAAATGCCAACATCTGTTACTTCCACTAAATTGGCTGAAGCCGTTCAGTCAGGTCCGATCTTTAGGAGTCTTGACACTTTTTGATGGACTTAGTGCTGATCTGTTGTACCAACTCTGTAGTCACACACGCTTTTCCTGCTTTTATCTCACCTGTAATTTGGTACAATCTCTACTTTTCAGGTCTTTGGTTCAGAGTGTTCACTGAAATGTTTTTCACTTGCCTCCAAGATTCACTCCTACTTCTGAACATCTCTTTGTTGTTTGTCCTTCTCACAGTGCCATCGTGGGCCATCGTCTCGATTGCCTTTGTGGCCATCATCCTGGTGTTAGCTTGCTGCTTCTGTGTCTGCAAAAAATGGATATTCAAGAAGAAAAACAAAAAGAAGGGCAAAGACAAGGGCAAAAATGCCATCAACATGAAGGACGTCATAGATGGGGCCAAAACCGAGGTAACGACTTTTTAAACTTTTGTTATTAAAATTCTGAAAAATTACCATCCCCACAATCCTAATTGAATAGGAAGCTTAATGCCAAAATATTTGATGCTGTGTTTGAAATATATATTTTTTTTCTTACAATTTTAGGAAATCTGATTCTGTATGATTACAAATTAGTTCACCAAATTGATTTGTTAAGAGAACATTTTCAACTATATACACAGTTTCCACGTAACATCATAGTATCATAGTAGCGCCCACCTGGATGGCAAAACAAGACTTTTTTCCCTGCTGTCTTCTAGCCGTTTCCACCCAAATATAAGTTGTTATTTTTTTATTGGATGCAGGAGTGACTCAGTTTGTTTAGAAAAGCTAACAGTATAACACGGATTCCAACCACATTCAATCCTTCTTGTCCAGCAGGTTGTGCCTTTTAAACATAGTACGCTAAATTTCCAGTGATATATTTTAATCTTGAGCTCTACTGCCATAGCTTGGCATGATTTACATTTAAGAATAATCCTTCTTTAACCAATGTTCACAGTTAGGGATGTGTTCCTGACATCCCCTTCCTGTCTTTAGTCACTATACAGAGCTAAGAGTAGAAGAAAACTGTCTGAAACGGAGACCATATATTATGACCTGGTTTAGTAACACTCACTATAGTTTTGCCAATGAAGCAATAAATTCTATTCTATTCTTTCAATAATAATAATAATAATGACAACATCGGAGAGCTCACGGTGCTTTATATCGTGAGGTAAAGACTCTACAATGACACAGTGATTTTTACCTCTCAAGCATTTTTTTTTTACGTCCAGCAAGTCCACCAGGGCCCTGTTACATAAATTTTGTGTGAATTTACCTGAGAAGTATTTAACAGCTACACCTGTGCCTAATTAAGCAGCCTTTAAGCTGACTCGAAAGAAGTAAAACAGAGAATGTTCGCAACTGAGAATAAACCAGCCTTCGAACAGCAGAACAGTTTGCCCCTCTACATCAAAAATCTAAACACGGCAGTCTAAGGAGAAGGACTCTCCTTACGATAGATTTAAACCATTGCCACTGTTTTTAGCAACTATTTGTGGCTTGAAACTGATGGAATATCGACGTTTTATGCTGCAGTTCTTTGGGTTTTCCAGTGTTTTGCCATCCAGGACTGTGCAGCAGTTACGTGACTAATAACAGTGAATAGCTCTCAATAAGTTGCATTTTTTGGTGCAAGAGCTGCTACTGTACCACATATATTTTCTGTGTGTTGTGTGTTTATTGCAGCCAAAGAGTTGCATTCAGCCTTTTTTTTTTACTAAAGGAAATTAAAGTCACTTAAGGTGGCTTCAGATTTAAGAGAACCCTTTAGTCTCTTTTGTTTCTCCTGCTTATAATTTTTGTGCTTTTCATTCATTCTTTGAATATTTTTTATGGTTTTGGTCATATGAGGACCTGCTCACTTGTTGAAGAGTGTGAGTAACGTTTGCTGTGTAATGAAGTGGTATCCACCCAGAGAAATGACGTCACCAAATGATACACAAATGGCGAAACTCTTACTTTTCAACTGCACAGAACGAGGAAACGGTGACACGCTGACACTTGATATGGAGTTAGCACACTAATTGCACCAGCAGAGCGTCGTTTCACTGCCATCCTCGGTGGAATCGTGCACACAATGTGTTTAATTTGCTGCAACACCCTTGCTGTCGGACCCACGTAGACGGAAACCACTGACATTGTTTTCTTAGTTCATTTGACTGACTTCTTTTTTGAAAAAGAGCTAATTATAACTTAAATGTTAAGGAGTCTTTTATTTTCTTAGATAATAGTGAAGTGCGGAAAACTTTATTAACCACCAAGGTCATTCAATCCGACGCAGCGCTGCAGCATGTTAGATTACAAGAGTTTTCATTAATGTCCAATAGTCTTCCCGTCTTTGCACCATCCAGCTTTTAAAATTATAACTAAAGAGGCTTTAATCAAAATAAAAGACATCAGTTACTGGACACCCTAATAGCTAATCTCTGAGATTGGTGAATCTGCCACTTTCGAGGCAGGCGGTCATTTCTCCTGGTGTGCCCAGACTCTGGTGTGTTAACTCCTGTGTGTGGTTGTTTTAATTTGTGTTTCTTCCTTCTATGTCCTCCTTATCTGTGTTGTGTCTGATGACTGTTCGGGATGGTCACTGGCGGTAGGTTCCTAATTGCTGTTGGATCTTCTTAAGCCTGCTGCTCTGACGTTTTTTTTGTAGCCTCTTGAAAACAACTACTACTCCCATAGAACCAAATATATGTAACTATGCATACAGTACATGTATATCGACTGCATATATGTGTGTACAAGCTGCATATGCACATATATATGTATGAAAGAAACACTGGGTGCGCATTGATAAGGTTGAACCACACTGATCCTCGTGCCAAGCTAAAGTCTCCTGCCTTTTGAATCTTTCATTTGCATTTCAAACGAGTGGTGGCAAGCAAACTAGAATGATTGAGAGGCTCTACAAGTAAAAGCTCTTTTGAAGCTTTGTGATGAAAAGGAAGCTTCACAGCATCTGCAACCACATCTGTCAACCCAGGTGTAGCAAAGTCGCACACAAGTTGGTTTAAAGGAAACACTTTCGTTAAATTAGGGAATATTATTTCCTCAATCATTTTACCCGCTTCTCTTTTTCTGTCTTTAAAAAAAAGAAAGAAAAAAAAAGGCCCCAACTGGATTTGCTCACCAAAGACAGAGACCAGGTGGCTCAGTGGCAAATTTTAAAACCAATCAGTGTTGTTCAGCCTTTTGCTTTCACAACTTGACAAACTGGAGCAGGGAGGTACATTACAACCCCTTTAACCAACATCTACCCACCCACCGCTGGCATGATGCTTCTAGCTACCATCGGCGTAGGGGGTAACATCCAACCTTTAGGGCTATGATGACAATGCGACTGTATGTTTGAGGATGTAACCAAACTTTGGGAATGGGGACTCACATAAGAGCACTGTTTTGTACAACAGAGAATGCTCTGCATGCCTAGTGAAAGAGACTTCTTGGAAGGCAACTTTTGATGCTGAATGAATGACCTTGAGACCTAGTCTTTGCCTCTTCAATCGCATGTTGTTCTTATAACAAACTCCTCCACCCCCCACACCCCCTTCACTATCACCAGAGCCACCACCTGCTGTCCTCACCTCAGTGTCAGTCTAGGAAAGGGCAACTTCACTTCTCACTCTCTGCCACTTCGGACAGTTCCCAGTTGATATGTGTTTTTGCCAGAGACTTGATCTGCCTGAAATAACATCAAGGGAATTGTCTTACTATGATCTTTTCTAGAGGCATCTCTTTCTTTCTCTCTGTCTGCCTCTTTTTATCATCTCTCTCTAATTTCTCTCCACCCTCCACCCTTCTTCCTTCACTAATGCCTGCCCATTCTCATTTCTGGCGCCATCATTTGATCTTTCCCCCCCTTCAGACTGAAAAACCCAGAGATTGATAGAAAAGCACCATCGGGGGACGAGGCCCGGGGTTTTAGTGCATCACACAGCATGTCCTGGTGTTAACTGCTATGGTGTTTTAGTGCTTGCTCCCCCCCCCCTCCCCTCTCCCTTGTATACCATAAAACAAGTGGGAGCTTTTACAGGAGTAGGTCCGGTGGCAGGACCTGGGCGGGGAATGGCTGGCAGGGTGCTAGCACCAGCGGCAAACAGGCGACACTGACTCTTGGTGGGTGTCTCCTTCAGGCCTTGAAGGATGAGGAGGATGCGGAGACAGGGCTGACTGAAACGGAGAAAGAGGCAGAGCCCAAGGAGGACCAGAAACTGGGCAAATTACAGTACTCCCTGGATTACAATTTCACAGAGAATACGGTAAGGATCTGTTCTCCAAATCTCCCTCAGTGTGTGTCGTTGTTGAGAAAGATCCTTCATTGTAAGTATGGCCACACCCAGCCTCTGAGGTCCAAGTTTGCATCTCTCCAGAGAATAAACAGGACCCAAACCAGGTTTTGCACAACATTTTCCTCTCATAGTTGCTTGATCATTGAAGCTTGAGAGCAATCTCACAGGGATATATCATGGTGGTCGAGTTTGTGCATTTGCCATGGAGCCTGGTAAAGATACAGTATACTATTGGGATTTAGTTTGTCTCTGTATTTGTTTCTTTCTTTCTACTTGATTGAATACAGCCCCTGCAGATATCCATCTGCTTTATTTTTTCCCAGCGACTGAGTTTTAAAAAGCAGAATGAGGAAGCACATCAACTTCCTGGTGCCAGATGTTGTGTGACAGATAATAGATGCGGTGCATGAACACACTGTCCCTCACTAGGCTAGCTAACTCCCCATTTTAAGCAGAACTGACAGCCAGAGATTAGCTGGTAACACACAATGCTCCTCTACACGCCAGTGTTGGAACCTCTACCTTTTTCACAAAAAATGCTCGCCCAGATCTTACGTCTCTCTCTGGTTTGTATTCAACAATTGTTTGTGTTAAAATTGTGAAATATTCATCAATTCACAGATTACAAAAGACAGTAATGGTGCTAATATAATTATGTTGTGCAGATGCTATTTGTGTTCAGTCAACCAGCCCCTTATTTCTGTTAGAGAAGCAGTCATTTCATAAAAGAGGGATATTATGTGGACAATATTGCTTTTCACAGAGTTGATCTGTCATGTAGCGGGAGGCGCTGACAGGTCTCTATGAGGTTCTTGATTACACAGGTAATAAGCTCCACAGTGGAGCTCAAGCGTAATGAATGGATGACAGTTTTCACATTTTGTGACGGTGACCTGAGAAAAGCCGGGCTCGACTCACTGCCGGTGAAACTCACAACAGGCAGAGCTAAAAACCTGAGGGGAGGCGGCAGTTTATCTGACCCACTTTTAGCCCCACGAGGGACACAGTGCAGAGGCACAGTGGCCTTCAGGATTTTGTATTATTTATTTATTTTGCCAGGCAATCAACATGAGTACCAAAAAACTGCCCTGGGAGAACTGGTACGGGTGATTGGCTAAATGCTGTGTGTGAAATTCCTGTTATTACTGGCATATTGCTTTTAAAGGCAAACACAAGAAGCATCTAGTTTTGGGATAGTTTGTAGTTACGCAGGCAGCAGTTTCATTTGATATGTGGGTGGGTGGTGGGGGTTCAAAAAGTAAAATCAAAATTACTGTCTGAAGAGGCTGAAAGCAGGGATTTTAAAAGGTAACCTTGCCATAGAAAGATGGGTTCACCTATCTACAAGCCACCACCACCATCTTTCTCTTCACAGTGGGGACAAAATCATGCAAATTAACACACAAATACCCTTAAATGTGCAAAATAAATAAATAAACACAATTTACAGAAAACAGTTATTGCACAGAGTTCAGATAAAACAGGGAACAAGAACAAAAGTGGTGATCCTCAGGGGTTTCAATCAAGAGATACATCAATTTTCTAATGTATAGATTGTTTTTAGAGTCTTATCATAAGAATACATTTCACTGTATCTATGTACGCATACGTACATAGAGAAATGGGAAGTTATAGATTCTTAAAAGTGCATCTATTTGTGCAGAAATGACAAAAAAACAAGACAAAAAAACGCTCTTTTATTACTTTAAGATCACTGAATACAAAATTTATTACGTAAAATTTTAGAAAAAATGAAAACTGCTCTCAGTGAATTTGTTCCTATTGGACCTGCATGAATTGTAATAGCATAAAAAAATCTATTTGTTGTCTTTTGACGAAATTTAACAGTCAACACAACACAAAAAGACTTCATAATGTCTGCACTGAACTGAGTGGACAGGAATAATTGAAAATTGGATCGCTTATTAGAAAATGTAGAACAATGGTGTAAAGTGAAGGTGGGGCAATCCCCACCCCAAACGCATCTGGCAGTCTTGGTTAGAAATAAGTATGAAGGTAGTAATTGTCACCTCCAATGTCACATATGGAAAAAACACAGTTTGCATCATATCGTGGATTGATGCTATATTTTTAAGCCATTATCATTTTGTCGCTATATCTTCCAGGCAGGAGGAAAAGAAGAAAACCGCAGAGGAGGGTCATGGATGTAGTGAAGGAGGGCATGCAGAGGGCTGGTGTGGTGGCGATATCTGTGGCAATATGTTAAAACTGAAGTTTTATATACTCGAGCATAATTTCTCGTAACACTTATGGAGTTAGTGAAAGAACAGGGTCCTTTCTGCAGGAGAAAATCTTTCAGGAGATACATATGAAAATTAGAAATATAAGTACAGTTGTTATGGAGGTAAGTAAAAATTCAGCACACTTCTAACAGCAGGCAACAGCAATCCTCCTATCATGAGTTTGCTTTATACACCCCCTGCATGGATAAGTGAACAGGGGGGATATCTACACTAGCTGCCAAGCTACCCATGAAGTATGTAGGTTTTCCTTGAGGCCTTTGCACCTTAGTCCAGTATCAACCTTTTGTGTGGCAAAAGGCTTTAAATAGTGAATGATATTCACTTTGTTTTTTAGGTTCACAGTCAGATTTGTATTCTGCTGGAGCCTTGGGTATAACGAGTCAAATATGTGCAGCAGGGATGTCAAACCACATACAGCCTACTATCATCTTAAGTAGGAGCAGTTAAAGTCTCATTTCTGTCCATGTAGAGACATTTGACCACACATTTAATCCTGAGATATCCCAACTTAAGGAAATAAGTCTAATTTCAGCAGTATGTCATCTGCATAATAAGGAAATGCGTCGGTAGGAAATGAAGTAAATCTTAGAGCACAAATATTTGGGATTAACTTGAAAGGGTGTTTTCTGTCGATTCACAGAAAAGTCTGTAGAGAAAAAGAATTTCACTGTAAGTTTCTATATTAGATATTTTTTAAAAAGACGACTTTTATTTCATTTAATTAAATAAATTGTTAATCAGTAGGAAAAGCATTAAAACATAAAAATACAAATTTTTACAAATAAATAATGTATGCCCTTAAAATTTTCCAACAATTGTTCCAGTGGCCCCTGGGCCTTATGTTTGGGGGGAAGCACACTAATACTACTACCAGCCAGTCAGTTTATTGGATTGTGAGTAATGCTGTTGCTATGTTTACGAACCCCAAATGTCCTGTGCCAGTGGAGTTGTTTGCCTCCGGAAACAAAATGTCATCAGTAAGCTTCACAGACAACTCTGACTAATTTGTCACAGATATTCAAAAATCTGCTTCTCCTTTAAGATACCGCCGTAAGCGCTAATAACTAATTAATTGTATGTGTTTCAAATGTCCCCCAGTGACCTAAAACTCTGTCAGTAAATGTTCCACCCTGCCAAGAAAAAGAAGGAATCACTGGTGTGTCGGTGTATACAAAACTGAGGCAAGGAGATCAGGCTGAGTGGGATAAGACTTGCAGATTAATGTCAAGTCCTCGTGGCAAAAAGAATCTCAGCTTTGTTTCTGTCTGTTAACCACCACAAATGGCTGCTGCCCCTGGTGTTGATGACACTGGGTTTATACACTAATGAGACGAAAGGTTTTGTAAAAGATCCAAATCATTTATGGAGAGGCGGCACGGCTACATGAGGCAAATACACAGCAAATGAACCACAAAGAGCCCTCTAAGCACAGCAGGGAGAGAATTAGAATGTCATTCCTACTTTCAACATCATTACCATATTCATTGCTCTTCTTTGCAGGTCAAGAGCAGGCATACGGCATTGTGTCCAGTTAGGAAATCGTTCATATTATTGGGTTTTTATTATTTATTTCAGAATACCCCCCAATCAGTTCATTTCCAAAATAACACACAAAGCCACTGCACATTGGCGTACTATTTTTCAGGACGGCAAATCCGTCTCAGGCTTCTTTGGAAGTGTGTGCATGTGTGTGGAGTCCCAGCACAGGCATTATGCACTGGGACAAAACCCTCCGAAGATCAGGTGCCAAGAGCTGAATCACCATCCAGTGCCCATTCTGGTCATCTGCTCACTGGACTGAAGAGTAACATATAAACAAAAGGGGGTTAATACCAGCAGCCGTTTGCTGTGAGAGGGCTAGAGTCCCATAGTTAAATAGAAAAGCCCACACAGATGTGCAAACACATAGCCACTGTTATTTTGCTTTATCGCAGAGGTGTAATGGTTAGTCAGATGTTTAAATTTTGGCTGTCATCAGGCTGGTGTTTTGGAGCCATAATTGTTAGCAGGCTGTTTTTAAAAACTGTATTGGAACAATGCACAGAGGTAACTGCTAAATTATTTTTAGATAATGCTCCAAAAGGCACCACTAACCAAAAAACCAAATGTATAATGTAATGATTTAAATTAGTGTAGGTCAGGTTTAACAGCAATTCGCTACTGTGCATAGTAACGTGGGTTGTATTGAGAGGAGGCGGCAGAAACACTTAGCAGGACAGTCACAAACAACGACCACACTGGTACTGGGAATTCTATAGAGCTTGTACTTTAATACACACTCTCTTCACCAACCTTACAAGGCCTGGGTGAACGGCTGCTGTCTTATCATAAATGAACTGCAGTGTTTCTACAACCCGTAACTCTACCTTGAGTTATTGAGGTGAAATTTTAAGGTCCATCTCAGGCCACGTGTTCACATGCAAGCACGCTTCTCCCATACTCTAACAGAGGGCAGTGGTGCATCCTTGTGAAATCACTAACCCTTCATTTAGGTTGTCTTGAAGAGACACCACACAATTGTGACTGTTACAGCATCCGAAGAGGCAGTCAAAGCAGTCAATCAAAAAGGCGACAACTCAAAGCTTTAGGCCTTACACCTGTTGCACAGTTGTTATGAAGGGAGAAACTATCCATACACACCTCAGCTGTTGTTGTACTGGGCTGTAAACATGTTTTTTTTATTGCTGTTAAGTTTGCTTCTTTAACCTGAGAGTCTATAATGATGGGTTTGACTTGCTATTGGTGCTAGCCTGAAGTAGCGACTCGGTTAGCTGTATTTGTCCATATGATCTAAATGTCAAGTTTGAGAGAAGTGCAGCAAGTTGGTGCATGGTAAACAAAGAGAGAACAGAATTGTTATGCTACAGTGAAGCTAGGGAAAACAACCATATGCAATGAATTTGACAGGGCCTGCAGCCACTCACAGTCAGCTGCTGTTTTCAAAGCAACTTTGGGGCATCAAGAAGGTGATAAAACGGCAATGAGATTTAGTGACACGAGTCTGCTATCAGTTTGGTGGTCAATTTGGGAATCATACTAATACGCCATTAATTGTGATATATTGGGAAAAATTGAAAATCAGTTGCCGTCTACATACAGAGAAAATCATATTTACCAGAAATGTCCATTAACTTCTGAAATTTCTCCATAAATTCAATTCAATTCAATTTTATTTATACAGCACCAAATCACAACAACAGTCGCCTCAATGAGCTTTATATTGTAAGGTAGACCCTACAATAATACATAAAGAGAAAAACCCAACAATCATATGATCCCTATGAGCAAGCACTTTGGCGACAGTGGGAAGGAAAAACTCCCTTTTAGCAGGAAGAAACCTCCTGTAATAACATGCTAATGACATGCATTTATGTTTCTTGAAAGCCACAAGGAAAATAACATTGTTTATTAATGATTCACTTTTTATTTACCCTTTTAAAACTAGAACACTAACTGTAGTATGCATACATGATTACAGACACGAAAGAGATAATGCAAGATTTTCAGCTTTTCTATATTTAAAGTGCTTTTTCCATTAATTCTACCTTGTTAGTTAGGGAAAACAAATATTTAAAGACATCACCTTCAACGCCAGAGTAGCTGTCTTCGAGGTGTGGTTTTAAACAGTGGGATTTTTAATGAGCTTTGAAAAAAACAACTCTTGTCAGTCTGTTCTGTAGACATGGAGTGTCATACAGGATTGGAAAAGGTACAATTAGCAGAAGCAGCAAAGTGCCCATCAACATTTCCAGCCACGTCCCGCTCGTATCTCTTCCCGAGCGTCGGTGCCTCTCCCAGTAAAGATGGTGTGACATGCTGTGTCTCCCACTGACTGTGCTGATGGATGGGTGGAAATCAGCAGGACAGCGCGGGAGGATAAATTGCTACACTTAAAATCCAAGTGCCGCTTCACAGCACTACAGTGCACAACATGGTTCCATTTAGGTTAAGGTAAATGACGCCAAGTCACAGTAATAACTGGTGTGTTTTTGGAAATGTCATGAAAATGTTGTGCATAACCTGGTGAACAGCAATCAAAGCAGTCCCAAACTTTCCACTGTGTATTTGTTTAATGTTTGCTGCTGTCATGTAAAATGTCTGTTAATGTGAGCATTTGTGCTTTAACCTTTTTGACTCTTACTACTGTCCTTATGCAAATATGGAGCAAGTAATGGTACAGATGTCATTCTGACCTAAACCTGTGCAATAATCATGTTTTATTAAATTATCAATGAATAAATATTGTATCTAGAACATTAAATACAAATAAGTGTGAAGCTTTTTAGCTCATTGTACTGTTGGGTATGTAAACATTTTGTAGAGTAAAAGCTGTTTTTAAGGGAGAAATATTCTCATTAGTTATAGTTAGTTAATTCTCATCAAGTTATACATACATAATGTGTGGAGGCAAGCAGACAGTTTTTAAAGCTAAAGTATATTTTGCATCTGTGACAGACATTAGACCTGCACATCCTCACTTGATGTATGAGCCGGCCCATTTATGTTCTGAGAAAAGTGAAAAGTCTGTGACTGTCTGCATACACGGAGATTCATTTTAACTGCTTGCATTCAGAGTCTAGCCAGAACTTTATGGATTTGAAAAACAAATTCAGAAATATCATCATCATCATCATCATCATTTATTTATTTATATAGCACTTTAAAAACACACCTGGTAGACCAAAGTGCTGTACAATACTAATATGCACATAGTAATAAAACCAGACATAGCAATAAAGTTAAAAAAACAATAAAAAATGAAAAAAAAAATAGTGGCGTAGTTGTCACAGGACTGCAATGTAACTGCACAGAAGTGTTCAGCTTCTTTTTACATAGAAATATAATCGGAATACAACCAATTAGCAACCAGTTGAGTCAAGTCCCCTATTGCAAAAAGACATGTCACAGACAAGCTAATCTGGATTAATTGCAGAGCTGTAATTAGTCTCATATATAAATAAGACGTCAGTTATCTGTTAATCTTCGCCAGTCTGTTTGAGTCTGATTGTTGGGAGACAGGTTAACTCCCAACAGGCAACCTGTGCGGTCGTTTTATGATGGTGTTACACGCTCAACCTCTGGGTGACGAGTTGGTGACTGTAACTTCTTGCAATCTGTCTCCAACAGCAAAGAAAAATGTTTTTAAAATCAATCACTGGTTACCCAGTGATTTTTCCAAGATACAAGGAGGTTGCTATTGTATTCTTACCCCAGTGTGACTGAGCCATTAAAGTGACTGAGAAATGAGCTGGGTTTATACACATGAGTTCTGCATTGGAGGAGAGCATCAGAGGTGTAGGACATTCAAAACACTTTGTTGTTACAGCTGTTAGAAAAGTGTTTCAGAGCTGCTAAACTTTTCCAAATCTTTTAAACAATTCAAAAGTGAACAAATTTCAGTATTATGCTATGTAATGTAGCTGATTCAAGCCCAAGAAGACATCAATCTGTGGCTCAGGAAGGAAAATCAAAGGGGTGTGCACTTCTGGAAACATGTCTTCAAAATCAGTTAATCATTTATCAAAGCCTATCTATATTTCACCTGTGATGGAAGTTCATGCTTGACTAAATACTTGTGATTACATAAAATCTAGATGGAAGGTTTGATGAAACAAAAAGACAAAAGAGCATCTATCTATCTATCTATCTATCTATCTATCTATCTATCTATCTATCTATCTATCTATCTATCTATCTATCATCTATCATCTATCTATCTATCTATCTATCTATCTATCATCTATCTATCTATATAAAAAAATGTGTAAAATGTGCAACTTATGTAATTAAGTTATTAAAGTTATTAAATAAGTATAACATTTAGCAACAAACCCAGTTTTTAAGTTTATATTTAAAGATTTAAAAGTGCTTCTTTCCAGGATGTATTTAGATTTGAAGGAATTCCTTCATTTTTGTCCATCTCAATGTCTCCACACATGTAAATATAACTCAGCTTTTGCTCTGAGTCTGCTGTCAGAAATCGTATAGCATATTATATATAAAACAAAAAAACGAAATCATGCTGGTGGTTAATGCTGATTGGGCTGGAGGTCACTGTTTATTTGCCACTGCGTCAGTGGTAGCACCACGTAGTACACCGATGCGGCTCCTGACAGCTGTAGAGCTCCATGGCTGAGTGCCCTGGTCGGCTTCCAGATTGCCGCTTGATGGGTGCCTGATAGGAAGTTGATTGACTGACTAGCTGGGCCTCTGGAGAGGCCTTTGAGTAGAGGCTCTGACTGGCAGGTCAATCAGCCTCCCAAGCCCCCCATTGTGGTTATCAATTATCAGCCATGTGAAGAAAAACAGTCCGCTTATTCCAAGTCTGACACTTGCTGACCTTTAAGAACTCTTCAGATTTGAATCATCTTCAGGACACCATTATAAAGCAATGAATGCTGGTGATATTAAAAGATAAGGATGGAAAATCACATTTTCTTTAGATCTTAGAGCAATGAACAGGCAATTTAACCAAGATATGATTTCTTTATAAGGGTGTTGGTGGGAAGACAGGGGAAGTAATGATGATTTGGATCTATGAGCACTGAAAGGTCTTCGCTCACGATTCTGCTTGTCCCCTTTTCCTTCTCAGCTCATGGTGGGGATCATTCAGGCGGCCGAGCTGCCTGCTATGGACATGGGTGGCACATCTGACCCATACGTAAAGGTCTACCTGCTGCCTGACAAGAAGAAGAAATTTGAGACCAAGGTCCACAGGAAGACCCTCAACCCCGTCTTCAATGAGCAGTTCACCTTCAAGGTGCACCTTACAATAAAAGCAACATTTAATCTGCTTCCACTGAATTTTAAGAAACATCTGCGCATCACAAACGCATTTTTTTTTTTTGCTGGAGATCTTTTGCTTCCACTGACAATCCAATTTGCATGCAGCCTTGAATGCTGGGAAGGTGTGGAGACAGCAACCAGCTGGCACATTAACAAGCTCCTGACAGAATATCTCTCACACGCACAGTTACACTCACACACACACAAACACACACTGAGGCTCGATGTGATTGGGATTAACACAGGCAGATGCACCGCCACACCCTGGCCTTGCCTCGGCTGTAATGGATGTGTGGCTCCTGCTCAGTAGTGGGGAAAGTTTTGTTATTCAACCAAGAGCGGAGAGCGCAGGTGTTTGGTGTAAGTTAAGCATAATGTGATGTGATATCTATGCAGAATTTATTTGCGTGTGTTTTTGTAGTGCTTAAATCAGAATCTCTGATGCATCGTGGGGGGAAACAAACAGGAAATGGGATTATAAGAAGTGGTGATGTCGTCAAAAAGATGAGATGTTTATGGGAGATAAGGTCAAGGACAGTCTTATTAAAAGATACTCCTCTCGCTATCCAGTCATATGTCAGTTGTTTTTCATATAATTCAGAGATTTATCAGGATATAGTTAGATGTTTTTCATTTTTTATTTGGTTAACAATAAAGATTCAAAGATTTTTTTAAATGTCATAGATTGCATATAAACAAAGACAAACTGGTGACTGTTTTGAAGCATTGAGAAGAACATTTTAACTGTCACCCTCTTCTTCTTTTAGACCAGGCTTGACCATATTTGCAGTGTGTTTGCTGTCTTGGTTAGACAGGTGTCTCTGTTATGTCATTAGCATGCTAGTTTTGGTTTAAGTAAAATGTAAAACTGAAGAGCCGACTTCAGCTGATAGCCGCACAATGAAGAAACAACATACCGAAAACTGTAGCAAATTAATGTGAAGCTCAATTTTTAGCCTTTTTTTTCCTAAATTTGGCTATAATAAAAAAAATGTTCACGTTCCATTGAATTTGACTTAAAATTAGTGACTGATGCCATAAAGTTACAAGGAAAGCGTTTAATGGAATAAATAATAAAAATGAAGTGAGGAGTTCTAATTTCTTCACAAATTCCTTTATTTTAAAACCAGAAGAGTCGCCCCCTGCTGGCCAAGAGAATTAAAGCAACAACTTTAACATTGGACTGTCATGACAGTCATCCCCTTATGCTCATGCTAAACTGCTTTGTCACTATATTCACTCTGTTCTCTGCCCTGCCTTTAAATAACTTTTATTGCAAATTCAAACAGGCTCAAAAAGACTGCATACCTGAATGCTCTGGTCACTAGTGGGCAGCCTCTATAGTTTGGTTCTTGTAACTTTTTCCTTTCATTAGATATATATCTACCCACAATGAAAGCACATCCACTGCCTATTACTCATGTGTGCATTGAGTTTGTCAACATCGGGGTTATACAGACGGGTTTGCCCCATTACTGCCCCCCATTTGCAGGAAGAACAAATCAATTGAAAAGATTTGAGCACATGAGCTTGTGACAACATACCAATGATCTAAAAATTAAACTTCATACAAGATCATGCCAAAGCTTTTTTTTTTCTTTTTCTTCTAGTGGTCACATTGGTTTGAAAAAGAGTCGTCTGAGCAACTTGTAGGCTACAAAAAAAGAAAGAAAAATAAATTTCTGCTAAAATTAGTCAAATATAAGCTTAAGAATTGTATAATCCTGAAATAATGTCAGGTTCTGGGCTTTTTACATTGTTAAATAGATATAATCAACCTCACCTGGGTGAGCCATAAATGCTTTGCCTCTTTCTACTTCAGGTCCCGTATGTAGAGCTTGGCGGGAAGACACTGGTGATGACGGTGTACGATTTTGACCGCTTCTCCAAGCATGATGCCATTGGCGACATCAAGGTGCCCATGAACAAGGTGGACTTCAGCCACATAACAGAGGAGTGGCGGGATCTGCAGAGCGCTGAGAAGGAGGAGGTAAGACGTCTGCCAAAATTTGCAATTACACCTCATAAAATGAGAAATAAACTCAATTTGAAATCACTTTGTGACACCTGTCTCATGCCGAGGCACAGATTTGTACATCTAGCAGCTGCAGTTTTAATGAAAAGGGCATAAGTGATATCAGAAGCATTATTTTATTTTGCTCAGCAAACTTGTACTGCAAATGCGGTGCGGTCGACGATGTAATCCATCTCCTCTGGAAATGTCACTTAATCATATGTCCGCACTTCCCCTTCAATTAACAGACGTGTAACTTCCCAGCCACCAATCCAGGAGATTCAATTTTCATGGTAAATGTCATGGCATATAGCATGTGTTGCCAACCTTATTTTTAGCATTACGGCAGGTTGATTTAAAGGTTAATTATAACGGTGCAGAATAGGTTGGTGGTGTTTTTCAAACTGAAGGGCATCACGTTACTTTCTTTTGTGAGCTTGTGCGCAGCTTTACCTGACAGGCTTATACACTGAAGTGATGCTTGGTATTCCTTATTCTTAGTTAAACATTGATTAATGAATCATTGTAAGACAGACCCCGGGTGACTTTATTCTTTATGGCACAGATTCAACAAGGTGCTCGAAACATTCCTCACACATTTTGAACCATATTGGCTTGATCGCATCACGCAGTTGCTGCAGATTTGAGATCTGGTGACTATGAAGGCCATTTGAGTACACCGAACTTACCAGCATGTTCAAGAAGCATATGTACACTTTGGTGTGCACTGTGGCCATAAAGGGATTGGTGGTGCAGTAATAATTGTGTAGGCTTCGGTGTTTTGGTGTTCAAACAATGCTCAGTTGGTACCAAAAGGTCCAAAGTATGACAAGAAACTATTACACCTGACCCACTGATATAAGGCTAGAGGAATCCATGTTTTCGTTGACCCCACATTCTAACCCAAACATGAAAATGTTGCATCAGAAATTGAGACACATCAGACCAGGCGATGTATTTCCAATCTTTTAGTCTCTGAGTTTGGTGAGCCTGTGTGCATTGTAGCATGAGTTTCCTGTAGCTGATGGGTGTGTTTCTTCTGCTGCTGTAGCCCATCTGCTTTGAGCTTAGATGTCCTGTGCATTCAGAGATGTTCTTCTACATACCTTGGTTGTAAGAAGTAGTTAATTTCACTTACTGTTCCCTTCAGTTTGAAGCAATCTAGGCATTCTCTTCTACATTTTGTCCCAGAGAACTACCGCTCGTGGATGTTTTTCTGACCATTCTCTGTAAGCTGGAGTTCCCAGTAGATCCGAAGTTTCTGAAATACTCAGACTAGTCTATATGGTACCAACAACCATGTTCAAAGTCACTTAAATCACCTTTCTTCCTCATTCTGATGCTCAGAGTGAACTTAAGCAGGTTATTTTGACTACATCTACATGCCTAAATGTAGGCCTAAGGCTGATTAGTAGGGGTGCAACGATACACAAAATTCACGGTTCGGTTCGATACTTTGAGGTCACGGTTCGATATTTTTTCGATACAAAAAAATGTTCATGCTTTTTTAATTAGTCATTTATTAAAATTATAAATATATATTTTAACTCAAAAGTACAGTTTTTAAATTTAATGTTGCTGAAACAACAAAGTAATAAAAAAATAAATCTATCTGATCGAGAAATCACTCATCTGTGGAAAAGAGAGTTTATTACAGAGAAATGGCTCTTTCCAAAATAAAAGCTATACTATCCGCTTCTTCTGGGCTATATTCTCAGCAGCATATTAAACATATCAGGTCCCCATAAGGAGAATCATGTGCTAACGGCTGTCTAAATGACTCGGGTAAAGTTTGTAGCATGCGTGCTTGTTGTTTTTGTCTGCCTGCACTTGTCTTTGCACGAGGATGATGTCGGCGTAAATGTGCAGTCATATTCGTTGTGTTCCCACTAGTGCTGTCAGCGTTAATCTGAAATGACGTTAACGCCACAACACGGCAAATCTCCGTTAACGAGCTACCGCGGATCGCCCCGTGCGTGGGGCTGGACGGCGTCAACACGTTAACGAGCTAACTGCGCTAACACACTAGTTCCCACCAATATAATTGAGCATTGCGTGGCACATCCGACATACTGTTTTACTTTTGTCCATGACGCGCTTACCTTCAGGGTCATACTTGACACACATGAAGACCAAAATAGTTCCAAAGGCCAGATCTGAATGAGGGTGGGGGAGGTTCAATTTGTCATGTTGCAATGAGCTTAGCTTCTGTCTTGCTAGCTTGTGCTGCGCTCAGGGAATCTGCGCTCGACAGTGTAGCCTAGGCGGAGTAGTCGAACGCAGATCCACTGAGCTCTCAACACAGACAGCATCGTTAGAAGAAAAGTTGATAAAATAAATTTAAAAATTTTGTATTGTTCGATACATATGCGTACCGATCCGAAAGCACTATATCGAACGGTTCAATATCGATACGAGTATCGTTGCATCCCTACTGATTAGATAGTTCTGTGAATGAACTGTTGAAGAGGTGTACCTAGCGAAGTGATTGGTGACAAAAAAGGGGAAAATATAATAAGTCTCATTTAAGTATCTGTAATGCAAAGAAGGCACTGAAAGCATATTCAAAAAAGAGAGAAAAGAAAGCTGCTTTCAGGTAAAAATCTTCTTCTTCACCTATACACAAGTAGCACAATCCTCTTTATTTTTAAGGTCAAGTATGAAGTATCGGAGTCCCTAAAATGCCCTTTCCATTTAAGAAGCAGCGGCTGACCTTTTACAGTTCAAAGAAAATATTAAAGAGCTCGGTCACTGCTCTTGACAGGCATAATTAACTGTCACTGCTTCTTTTACTAGCCTCAAGAGGAGAATGCATTTGCGTTCATTAAAATGCGACTCCCATCATCAAAGTAAGACTATTTAGTCTGTGGTTTTTAAAGCAGCTACAAGTCAGGGGAGCAGATGACAAATGAAATGCAGGGGAGGGTCCATTACAATATAAAACACACTGCAGCCATTTTCAGCACTCCTATTCTACATGAGGAAAAAGACCTTGATTGGAAGTTGATGGAAGATGAAGAGTCAATATTCGGATCTGGATTGCCTTTGATTTATAACCTCTTTTCGAAATGACCAGATGTAAAACAGGTGCGACCTAAGCGGGAGTTATTGGCTGTGTCTGCTTCAGGTGTTGATAAAGGATATGGAGAGAATATGAACCGATCTCTTTTCAGTCTCAGATAATGAGCCTGTGTCGTAATGGTGCTTTGCTTGAAGCAGTGAAGTGCAGTGCAGGGCTTTTCCTGCAAACAAGGAATCAAATCCATGGCAGACGATTGAAAACCTTCAGGACGCTTGTTGTACAATTGGTTGCTTTGACTCTGAAGCTGTGACTCAGAGATACACTTTGATCTGAAACATTACATTTGACATGCTGCATTTCTGTTTGCCACCTAGCAAAAAAAACAATTTTCGATTTAATTTGTGTGCTTTGTAACTTAAATGCATCCTCCTCTTCTTTTCACACTTTCTTGTTTTTTTTTATTCCAACTATTTTGACTTTCATTAAAGAAATCAAGTTCAAGTATAACACTGCGACAGCTGAGTTTCTCTGTTTAGACAAATTACACTGTAATCGAAGAGTGTTTTTGTCCTAATTTTTCTTTCCTGTATTTTGAAATTATTTATCAGGGCAGCAGACAGCTGGCTCACATAATGATTACATTGTTAACAGCTTGTCTTGATCAGTGGAGTACAATACACTGGAAAATGCTCCACTTATTAAGGCAAATTTGTCTGAAAAACTAGTATCTCCACATTTTGTTAATTTTGGGGGGTTTTATTGTGATCTCCATATGTTCTGCACAGTTGTATCCTGTAAATATGAATGCTTAAAATGTGCCCTGCTTCATTAGCAGTAATTTTTCAGTAGATTGTGCCAGCTTGTAGATTTAGCACTACTAATATTCTCCACCTTATGTTTTTCAGATCAGAAACTCTAATTACACTGATGCAGACGGACACTGCTCTGTGTTAGGATTTCTGATAATGGATCAGTTTCACACTGATCACAGAGTCTTCTGTGCCAGCCCTCCTAGATTTAGTCTACAATGCTTCCAATCTGTGCACTTAAAGCAAATATCTTTCTCCATCATGATTTAGACTGTAATTACTATAACCAGCTTTATGACTCAGTGTGTCAGCATCCTGTACATTAACCTTTAATACCATTAGACTTTTAGCACAGACACCCTGCTACTTGCAGCTTTGCATGTTAAAAGCTTCCCTTTCTGCTCGTGGAGAGCAGAATCAAGTAAACATGTTTATGAGCAACTTTCTCTCTGATGTATCCTCATATGGTGTGAACATGTGATGGAGTAAATTTGCATCAAGTAGCTGTTTTTCTCACCTCTGCAATGTCTCTGTTTTTCCAACAGCAAGAAAAACTGGGTGATATCTGCTTCTCTCTGCGATATGTCCCCACTGCTGGCAAGCTGACCGTGGTCATCCTTGAGGCCAAAAACCTCAAGAAAATGGATGTTGGAGGCTTGTCAGGTGAGGAGAATTGAAAGGGTGTGCACATATGCCAACTGGTTTTTCCTCTGACAGGGCCTTTGTCTGTAATGACACACAAACTGCAGCACTCACTTCACCTCTCCTACAACATCGCAAGCTTTTCTTCCTCTTTTCAGCACCCAGACAGATACCTGATTGTGAAAAAGATCTTTTGAATGTCTCTAAATATCCCTGAGAAACTGCTTATATTGTAACAAAAGAAACGCAGTTAATGGCACCCATGATGATGCTGTCATCTTTCTATAGCTCACATAACTCACAGTGCAATGACAACAGATTTGACTTGGATCCCACAAAGATATCAATGCTAGAAGCATGTGTAGCTAATCGTATAGCTATTGTCATGCGTTAGCTATAAAAATAGAAATCAAATATTCATTACACGTCTTTGCATTGTGCCATTATATGATTTACTGATGGTTAAATCAGTCCTGTCTGACTTTATGCGCAACTCAGTATCATGGATTACATCAGCCAGCTAGCATTTCTACTGAGATTGATTTTGCTAGTGATAACATTAGCAAACAAGATATGATTAGCCAGCTAACTGTAATGAGGGATAGCTTATAAGGAAAAGACATGCACTGACATGATTCAGTAGAGAAATCCAAAGAAAAATGCTAAAAATGGCTGTTATCTCACCCCTAAAGAGTAAGCAGCTGCAGCTGATTAGCTAATCATGTTGTGAAACTGTGCTAGCGTGCCGTAGGAGAATAACATTTTAGTAAAATCTTATTTTGAGTGTTTTATATTTGATTTGGCTTGTGAGTCTACTGTAGTAGCTTTAAATGACCCAGGGATCACCGATATTAAAGTTGTGGCTCCATCATTTAGACGGGATCTTTAAAGAACGATCCAGATTCGATCCAGTGTGTGAGACTTGCGTCCAGAAGCACTTATTCTGGCAATGCTAACATTAGCTGATAAACTCTTATGAAAATGACCAATTTAGTTTCTAAATTAGCCCGAAGAGGGTTGGATTTGATGCCATAAATTAAACAATCGCTCCATGACTTTAATGTCCTTGTAATGCTAATGTTCTGCAATATTAACAGTTCCTCTAACATTTTATGGATTATCTCTCAAAATTCAGTCCAAGTGTTTCACATATTGTCAGTGTTATTCATCATGCTGTTAGAGGCAACTGAGGGAGTCATGGATGGTCTCAGTTTTCAAGTTATGCTACAATCTCTTCAGACATTTGCCATGAAAAATGATTGCCATTCTTGTAAAATTGATCGCTATGACTCAGAGATGCACTTTGATCTGACACATTGTATTTGACATGCTGCAGCTCTGTGTACTACGTAGTAAAAGGCATGACTTGATTTGCACACTTGCTCCTTTGGTTTTGAATGTTTTTATTAATATATTACCAATATTCAAGTGTAACCCTGCAACTGTAGGTTCGCAAAATATGTTTAAGTTAAAAAAAAAAGTTGTCTAGCACACAATGAAGAACACATACAGTAATACAGTAATGAGTGTAACACGCTCATAAAGACAGTGCCTTCCCTCTTAATGAATGCATGGAATAAAAGAGTATGTATGAAAAAAATTCGATAGCTTGAAAGAATGAAAGAATTGTCCTGCTGTGGTATAGCTCCAACTCTACAGGATTAAGATCAATAGTTGACATTTATCACAATACAGTCAAGTCTGAATAGAGGATCTGATGTCATGGTAACTGAATGAGAGGGATGGAAGTCCTCCACCCACAGCTGACTGGAACATAAACAAACGGCACAAAAACAGACAGACTTGTTTTGTGTCTCTTTCAGCCAGAGAGGACAGATGTTTCATCTAGGGACTAAAAAAACATGACTGAACTTTAATAGAGTCCCATGACACTGAAATCCACTGTGCTTTTGGACATAAAGACCAATATTAAAGTTTTAATGTCTTTCTCACTATGAAGTGGAACAACACAATCTCATTTTGTAAAACTATATATTTCCTTTGGGGGCAATTTAGCAATGTGGGCAGAGTTGCATAGCAGAGGCATCTGCTTTCACATTTCAGCTCTGAAACCAGACATGCCATGCTGCAAATGGTAAAGATAAGACTTTAAAGTGCATGAGAAGAGCTGCACAATAAAGTCATGGACAGGTTTTATTAATCAGTTAACTTGATGTAACATGCCATAAATGTGACCATCCTTTGCCTTTAAAATAATACCAGTTTTTCAAGGTAGCTGGCAGGAAGTTTGAATGATTGCTGAACGATCTAGAAGAACTTACCACAGTTCTTCTGTAAGTTTAGGCTTCCAGAATAACTGTGGTTCACATAATGGGTGGAAGTTTAGAAACATCCACACTGGAATCAATTTGCTAGTTACACATCACTTTGCAGCTGACGGTTGGTCCATAGCAGATTGTCTGTTGCTCGAGTAATCCTCAAATGTGTTTACTATCCAGTCTTACGTCAGTCGATGATATTCTTCCCTTTTATCTGGAGACTCTTCAATTGCTTGTCTCTGAGCTTTGAAAAGTTCAACTCCCGTCCACTTTGTGTCACCAGTGGTTATTTCGCCTGTCATCACTTGAAGTTGTTGAATGTCATTGACTCTGTGTGGTTTCTGGCTGCCAGGTTGCTGCGAATCCTGTGTGGATGTTGATTTAGTCTTTGGCTACTTTTCAAATTCAAATTCAAATTTTATTTGTCACACACACACAACCATACACAGTATGACATGGGGGTGAAATGCTTGTAGCTGTACAATGCCCGACCATTAAATGACAGAAGAAAGTTTTACAATATTTACAATTTACAGTTTACTACAAAACTTACAAATTAACTTAGGAATTTACAGTAAAGAATGTGCAATTAGCAGAAGAGATTATAAAGATAAGGATTATAAATTATAGGAATTATAGGATTATAGGAAATGTGTGGTGGTGCGTGTGGTGACGTGTGTGAGAGTCCAGTCTTATAGTGACGTGTGTGGGAGAGTCCAGTCCTACACCTGGTTCAGGCCCCGAATAGCCTGGGGGAAGAAGCTCCTCCTCATTCTCTCTGTTTTGGCCTTAAGGGAGCGGAAGCGCTTCCCAGACCTCAACAGTGAGAAGAGTCCATTGTTGGGATGGGAGAGGTCTACTTTTTACTAAGACCATCAGAACTCCATGTTATTCCAAAGATAATTCTTCATGACTCTCACTGGGTTTGATTGAGTGTTTTAGAAAGAAGATGTCTTGACTAAAACCTGCATTGTGTGATGGATAAACATAGATAGTGACTAAACCACTTGCAGCAGTGTACTTTCACTGATGTATGGGTATCAGTGTGCAACAATGAATAAATAAAATGAGAGGCTTTGCAATTTTGGGATTCCTTTTAAAAATGTTATTAGCAAGTTCTTATTTTTCGGGGTGCAGTTAAGTATTATTTGTAACATTTTATGATCAGGGTACACTTCTCAACTAAACGTAAAACTGAAACTACTGTTAATTAATTATTATTACAGTAACCGGGATTCAACACACACTCACTGGCATTACTGGTCTTTTTTCTATGAACTACAGACTTGAATGAAATAGGGGACTCTGCATAAATATGGTTTTATTTGGTTTAAGTGCTATAGTTTTATTGACCCCCTTGAATTAAAGCCTAAAGTCTGCACCACAATCACATCACAATTGTTTGATTTAATATCAACTTTGGCAGTGAACAGAAAAAGAATGGTGTCCAAATACTTGTGTACCTGACTGTACTTCCAACCTGAGATGGCTTTTTTCACTGTGCGATCAGTTACAGATAAAAGTTGACATTTGTGAGGAAAACATGCTCGAAACAGAGAAACTATGAAATGCAGTGTGTTCTGTACTCTTCTGTAATATGATCAAAGCTCAGTAAAAGCATGAATAATTTAAAAAGATTGATGGTTGATGTAGATAGAACAATATCAAAGTCCCATTTAGAGCTTTGTTGAGCAAAGATAGGCTTCATCAGAATTCAGCACATTCCCACAGCATCACCAGCTTCACCATCTACAGTCATCAGACTATAATTTAAGCTATTTATAACTGATATAGTGCAGTCTGACATTATCAGACCCATTTGTGTTATGCAACCTAGTGTTTTTATGACATACATGATAACTTAACTAATATCCACCAATATAAGGAGCATTTTAATAATGACGGAAGGTTTTCATGGATCCATTCCCCGATGGAGTAAACAAACACAGTTTCATTATTCTGGACCTTGTGCTATCTATTTTTTTGATCATATCAGTCGTCATACAGACACCATAAAATAGGGAATCGCACAATAAGCTGAATCTTTCCCTCCTGCTTTTCCTCTGACTTTCTTCAGTGGCTTCTTTTTACATTTTTAAATAGCTGCTCCGACTCTTTCAGCAGCCATCACCAACACCCGGGTCCACTTGCTTTCTGTTTGTCTATCCAGTCTATCCATATAACCCCAAACATCCTGCGGTACAGTAAGAGTGTGCACATTAATGGCTCCGAGCTCCCTTTCATCTGTCAGACCAGTGCGAGGAGCCATTTGGCTGGTAAAAAACAAAAAACAAAACACCCCCGCTGCAATTTTCTGATATTGGCATTAGCACTCACCTGTGCCCATTTGCATCGTGGGATTGTCAGCATTTTGAGCCATCAGCCACACAGACCAGCCAGTATTAGAATGGTGTGAAATCTTTCCAATTTGAAGGCCAGGTTTCCTCTTACAGTGAAGGGAAATGCCAGGAAAGCCAGACAGTTTGACACCATATACCATATGTCATGTTTAATTGGAGCATGTTTCATCTGTGTGCACTCATCTGTGGGTTTCAGGGTGAATTATTAGCATACTGTAATGGCACAGTGCATGTTTGTAATTACATACAACCAGAATATACTCTAAATTGCAGTTTGGGCTTTGTTTTTTGTTAGTAGTGTCTACTTTTCTGCTCCCAGAATGGACTTAAATGTGCAGCAGATGGATGAAATAATAGGCAGGTCTCTAATAACAATAATTAGCCTCCATCCACAGAGTGGCTCAGCCAGAACTTAAGGAGGAGGACAAGTAATTGATGGCCTGGGATCAGCCTTCTTTTCTATTGTCATCCTGTTTACCATGCCTAATTATGGCTCACAGAGGAAGATGTGGGAATTATCATTAACCAATGTATAATCAGAAATAATTCTTTTGATTTGCTCCTCATGAAGCATGCCCCAAACCTACCGCCGTGCTGCATTTCTTAGAAAAACAAACTTTTGAAGTAATAGTTTTAAAAGTACACTCGACTTCTGGCGCCTCTCAGAATTGCTCCTGCTTAACATGCAGCGAGGCACCATGTTCTTTAGCTGTCGTCTCAAAATAATCCTCGTCACAGACAGGTTACTCCTCTTTCCACTTTAGCCGACCCCACAATGTATAGTTACAATAGATCCGTTACGTTTAGTTGCAGGCAGTCAGGATTTAAAAAACTCTGGAACTTGTGATGCATTTTAAAGTTTTGAAAGCTTCTAACTGAATCACCAACATCTCTTTTGACCTCCTGCACACATCATTTTATTTTGTGAAAATTACTCTGTTTAAATCTTAAAATACAGCTTTTCACGTTACTGTAGTGTCTCCAAGGGAAATGAAAGGTGAGTCAGACTCGGAGGTGGGGAACACAAAGGCTAAGTGTTTGGAAGCAACTCAGTATAAGTACCGGCGGGCTTATAGAAGTAGTGGCAGTTAAAATGTTTCGTCCTCTCTCTTTGTATCTTCAAAGACATCCCAGGCGGCTGTGAGGTGGCATATAACCAGGTAATGGCCAGCAGTGGGGGAGGTTATCAAAGCACACAGGCACCATGTCAGCGGTAATGAAGCCGCACTGCCCCAACCTGGTGCTCCAGCGCACTATCAAGCCTCTCGGGTTGGAGAGGTTTATTTGTTTTGCTCCTCTGGCTGGTCAGACTAAGGTTCCCGTCATCTCAGCAAGGTAGTGGGCATGAGGGATCATTAGGATGATGTACGAGGCCTGAGAGAAGAAGGCAATTTGAAAGGGATTAGAGAAGGCAGAATTTATTATGTTTTGCGTCTATAGATGTAAGAAATAATAACTAGAAAAGTTACAGTGTATTTCCAAGCTTTTACATTATGAATTTTGCCATTTCCAAAATAAAAAAAGGAAAAGTAAGAAGTAAATCGGACAGTGATATGGCATTAAAGGCATTAAAAAGGCTTAATATAAATGCAGGTCTAATATCTAATTCACTTTTATCTGTGTTTTGTTACTTAAAAAACCATTTCCTGACTGCTGAGCAGCTTCGGTCTTACAACAGCCCCAAAGTAGACCAGTTATACACTTTGAATGACGACCCCCTCATTTGCATTAAGTGGATAAATAATATTTAAAAATACAAAAAAAAGGTTATGCGGAAAAGTAAAGATTGGGATAATGAAAAGGAAAAAAGTCTTGAACTTCCTCCTCTTTTCTTTATATTTTTTATCCAGTAAGTCAGAGTTTCGTGTAAATTTTCAAAGTAGTCTTAAGCAACAGATCTGCAGGCTTTCTGAAGTTTTTTGGGGGGCGCTGGCTGCTTTTTTGCTCATTGTCAGTCCAGTGTGTGTACCTGACCATTTTCAGTCACTTAAAATTGACCTATGAATCATTCAGCCATAAAAAGATGAAAACTTGGCATATCTGCAGTTTGTCCTTAAAGAAAATGGGAAAGTAGAGGACAACAGAAGAAATGGCAATCCAAAATAACTGTCTACACCAGATGAGCAGTACCTGAAAATCATCTCCTTAAGACAGAAAAAAATCCAGCAATGACCTGACACAGGATCCCTTCAGTTGATCCATCTACTGTTCACTGAAGCCTCATCAGAAACGGTCTCAGTGGAAGGGTGGCTGTCAAGAAGCCATTCTTAAGGAAGGGAAGCAGGGAGAAAAGGCCAAGGCATGCCAAATTATACAAGAACTAGAACAGTTATGGATTGGCTTCACCAAAGCTTACACTTTAACATTATAGAAGTAGCGTGGGTCTTTGATGGAGACTGGTCCTACACAATAAATGTCTACTGCAGTTTTTCCACAGCACCATAAAACTAAAAATAAGTAAATTAATAAACAGAATTAAATAGAAAATGAAATGTGAAGTAAATAAATAAAAATAATAAATCCAAAGGTCAACAAATGAAACAGCAGGTAAATAATCATTTGTTACATTTTATGCTATAATTAAAGCCTACCTTTTTATTGTAATTCTAATGCATTCAATTACAGTTATTATATATTTTTTTGGCACTTTTGAGCCTCCGTAGAGAGTAGAATACAAAATAACATCGTAAAAAGACTTCCATCAGATTTCATGGAGGTGGTTTTACGTGGGCCTGCGCCCCAGAGAGCAGTTTCACTGTAAACACTTGTGTATGCGTGAAACGTGTGTGATTCACCGCTGAGCTGAGTGTGTAAAACTAAACCGACAGTCACCCCTGGGTGCACCCACCATGGAAAATCCAAAATGATGGGAGGAAAGCTAAGATGACAGCCAGGCTATATTTAACCCTGCTTGTATTGGTGTTCATTTGGCACAACTCTGCCAGAACCCTTAGCAGCCAAACCCAAAGATAAAGGAAACATCCGAGCGAATTGTGCGTTTTATATCTCTGCACTGTAGCTTCAGGTTTGATGACTAGAATATTCAAAATGAGTCACAGATGGTAATTATTCACAGCTTGAAATCCTATGTGTAAGTAACCACTTTTAAAATAAGACCTCTTTAGTAGCTCTACTTAACTCCAAAGCTGATGTGACTCAGAGCTCCCTGCCTATCCATAAACCTGCATCTTGCCTCCTGTGGGAAATGTACGGACGGCTGATAGCGCATCGCCTCATAAAACTGTGGCCAAGATCCAGGACTCCAATGAGTAACCCCTAAGGGTAGCAAAGACGAGCCGCTGTGCTGTACACACATGTGAGTAACCGCTCTTGCATCACAAGCACTGTCATTCATCCATAAAATGGGAGAGATTACATCCGTCCAGGAGGAGGTGGTAAAATGGGCTTGATAGAAGGTACAGCGAGCGTCCCAAAACTCAATAATGCCAAACTCTCATCTGCTGGCTGGAGAGATAAGTGCACCTAGATTGCAGAGGCACCACAGGTGTTTTCTTTTTTGAGAAAGGGTTATCTTGCATAATCCCATTCAGCTGTTGTGTGGTGTCTTTTCAGCCACAGTTACCAATATAAGAGTTACACGCAGCCACTGTAGTACCATTATTTTAATATACACAGCTGTATGCAATATTAGATAGTATTATTGACTGTTCGCTAATCCCCTCCCGTATATAGTGAAAGTCTAGGGATATATTCTTTGTATATTTAACATTAAATATACAAAGAATTAAAAACCATTGTCTTCACTTGAAGTTTGAGAAATGGATCATGGAGTGTTTTGGTCTGTTTTATCATAAGTTGCAAGTATTAGCATGTTTAACTGCTTACAACCCGCAGTTGGTACCAGTATTACATTAAATTGCTACATGCAATATTACATGAGGTTACAGGATATAAATGTCTTATTTAAGATTACCTCATCCCTGCTGTGTGGAATGACTTTAGAGGCATTAGCTTTGAACTTGGCATATCTCGGCACTAATGTGCCAAGTGTCCTTAAAAACATTTGAGAAAACTGGACAAGTGGAGGACAAAAGAAGAAGTGACAGGTTCAAAAACTCCATACAGCAGATGACCAGTCTCTGTAAGTCATATTCTTAAGAAATCCAGACAACATCTAACACAGGATCTGAACGATACACCAGTCAAGAAGCTATTCTTGAGAAAAGAAAATAGGAAGGAACATTTGAGGTATGCACAAATAGTGGATTGAAAATCAGTGGCAGCAGGTCTTGTGGAGTGAGTCTCTGTAATTCATGGTGGAAGCTCTGGGACAAAACACAGCAAAAAATAGCTTTGAAATGTCCTTCAAGAAGCCGAGAGAACTATAGCCTGAAGAGTACTTACAGACATTACAAGGTGGTGATACTAAAAACTGACTTTTAGGAGATGAAAACTAAGCTCTGTTTTTGTCTTACATTCTGTGCTTCCATGCACGTTTGCAGATGCTGCACACACTTTCCATTTTATTCATGAAAAAATTAGGGGTGGCTCAAGACATTTGCACTGCACAGTGCTTTTTTTTCATGGCCAGCAGGGGGCAACTCCCCTGGTTGCAAAAGGATGTCCAGTTACACAGAAGTCTATCTTAAAATGACTCTACTTCTCACTTGGTTTATGACTTTAGTGAACTCTTTCTCAATGAATATGTCGTCTGAGTTGTCAGTTTCAGGTCTTAGTAAATGCAACATGGTGTTCACGTTGTAAATTATGGATGTAATTAGAATAGTATGAGCCATAAAGCAGGTTGTGCTACATAAGAAGAACTCTAGGCATAAAACAGTAGTTAATGTCACAGTGATCAAATGGAGCTGTCATTATATGAAATAGCATCGTCAATCTTTCTCTGACAAAAACAAAAGGTTTTTGTTTGTGCTTATAACACTTATTCTACCAAGACTTTCTGTTTCCTGCAATATAAGAACGATGATCAGCTTTGGAAGAAAGTGGCTTTTGGCTCGGGTAAGTAAGCACAGTGTATATAGCAATCAAGTCCATATATATAAGACCCATTTTAGAAGGTTATTATGAGTGAGCTGTAAAGATCGAAAAGTCAGCTAGAGATGGATTTTGAACTCTGGAATCTGACATCTCACTTATATTCATTCTACACTGTCTATGCCATTACTAAGCTTTTATCTTTGACCTTCTTTGGACCTGTGAACTTAATAACAGAGGAGTCTGTGTACTGAAGCTGAGGTGGGGGAAGAAAAGGGAGAAAAAGGAACTTCCACAGAAAATCTAAAGGGATCAAAATGGCCATTCCTTCCAAGTTACTTGTAGCAACTTGAAGCTTTGTTGTGTTAGTTCTGTTAGTGAAGCTCTGATTTCATTCATAAGAATATTCAAAGGGACATATACTGCTGTTTGAGATATACGGAGGCTGTGTATCCTCTTTATGAGATACGTTGGAAGCAGTATTTATTTCCTGCGCACAGCCCTCCCTCGCTGTTTTTCTCATCCCGGCACTCCAGCTCTTCTCAGCAGGGGAGTAATAATGGACACCCACTCCATTAGAAGCCTGTTACCATTTCACTCATGTCTCTGCCATCTATTTATTCTGCTGCTTTTCTCCCTCTCACTCTGTTTGCGCTGTTTTCTCTCTATATTCATGTCAGCTGCCATGGACAGTCAGATCCTCATTCCCCTAAATTGGATAAAAGATTAAGAGAGCTAAGCTTGTTCAGTTTGTGCTACTGTGAAAAATCATAAAGTTTGAACTTTTTTTTTTCTTTTAATTTTGCTTTTTTCAGAGCTGCTCACTCATGAGAAATCCTAAAGCATTATAAAGACTTTGTGCATATGGGACCCAGAGATGAATCCAGATTATCAGATCAAGTGGTGTTTCAACAACTAATTATAGGCTCCAGTTCAGGCTCTTACTACTTATTCATGCCAATGCACAGCTCTAGGGTTCAGTAGCTGGAGGATGATGTTGTTATCCTCAGGCAAAAGCCTGCCTCATTTGCATCTCGGAGATTATCGTGCTTATTTGTTTTTCATGTGTTTTTCAAGGAGCCTGTTGTCTTAAGTGATAAATGACTCTAAGTGGTCTTTTTTTTCCCTCCTCGTGCGCCGAGATCGGAGAACATTTAACGTCATTAAGCCGCCTTCCCATGTGTAACCACAATTTTCAACAATCTGCTCTACATTTTTCCTGCCGCGAACAGTAGCAGTAAGTTTATTAACACACAAATCTAACCTTTTCACTGTAATTCATCTGTAGCTGCAAGAAAAAGTTTGAGATTTGTTGAAGTTTTGCATAAATGTTTAAAACCTCATGAGAATTTCACTAAAATCCTAAAGCATGAAGTCCATTCAGTTAAAATACAAATGAAAATAAAGGAAAAGTTATTGATTTCTTAAGGAAAATGATAAAAACTATCTCTATAAAGGAAGATATATAAAAATCTTTGATTTCAGTACCTCATGTGACCCCTCCCCCATTTTCTGCACTAACAGCAACTTGGCATTCTAGGCGATACAGCTCAAGATATTAATTTAGGTGAGTTTAGTGGCATAATCGTGTAACTTCAGGAGTGAATTTGTGATTAACACAAACTGTGAAAGGTTTACCTGACATTTCCATGTTAATTAATGCTGCATTGCCAAAGTGCTCCTAGCAGGTTGTTTTCAGGATACCCAACAGAAAAATTGTCTCACAGTGTGTGTAAGCAACACATCAATTTAATGATAAGAACTACAGATGTAATTAGATGCTTTTCTGGACATCACCCACTACTCATTGACGTTGGTGTTGTACAGCCTCCAATGAGCAACTGATTGACACAGCGCTCTTAGAGGATATCAAACGGGTCAGTTTACAAAGTAGACCCAGTCTGAAGAACAATAAAATGTATATTTAACTTCAAGTTGTATTCAATAAGATTTGAAACATGAGACTGAGAGCATTTACAAAGGTCATGAAGAAAAGCAGAAGATTTCAGTGAGTTTCTTCACCAGCGTTTAGTAGACACCCCTCAGCAAAACTTATCAGTTTCAAAAGGCTGTAAAAGAAAAAGGAAAAAAAAGAGGCTTTGGAGATGAAAGTCGGAGTACTTTCAGAGTTTATTCCTTCAAAAAAGAATAAACCCAAATGTTTGCTTGCAGCGACTGCTTTTGAAAAAGTTTATACCAGCTTTTTTTTTTTTTATTCCCATAGCGCTAAGTCTGCCTTCTTAACAACAACAACAAAAAATCACCTCACAGGTTCCTTGGAAACAACTGGGTGTCAAATTTCCCATTACAGAAGATGCCAGCAACTTTTTATTGGTGTCATGAGCTTGTTTTAAGGCTTTCTTAAAACCTATTCGTGGAGCGGTGGGAATGAGGATCAGCACCTCCAAATCTGAGGCCATGGTCTTCAGCCGGACAAGGGTGGAGTGCCCAGGGACGAGTTCCTGCCCCAAGTGGAGGAGTTTAAGTATCTCAGGGTTAGGGATGGGTATTGATAAGATTTTAACGATTCCGATTCCATTTTCGATTCTGTTTAACGATTCGATTCTTTATCGATTCTCTTATCGATTCTTTTTTTTTTTTTAAAAAGGAGAACACTAAGGTCGATTAGCTCAGAGCTTTGTTTTATATCTTCTCTTTGAACAAGATAGAAATTTAGGAGTAACATGGCCTTACAAACCCAACAGTGAGATCTTGAGAGATCCAGCCTACGGCTCTTCAATGGGGTGTCACAGGGTCCCCAGGAAAAAAAATTGTAAATGTAAAATAATAAAATAAATATTCTTGTGAGACATATCACATATTGACGGGGTCGGGTTATGTTAAAAAGTATAAATTGTTATACTTTGTTCATTGGTTCAAAGGTACCCCACACTTCTTTTTTTGTTTGCTTGTTTGTTCTGGTGTATTTTTCATTTGAACTGTTACTCTGCCAGAGTACTCATATTTACAAGATGGCATTGAACGCCCCATTGGTGTATCAGGAAAACTATTTTGTACGTATGTTCCTTGAAGGGGATTGAAGTCGTTCTTTTTTCCACCGCAGCGAAGGGCTAGGAGTAGGAGAGGAGCTGCTGTATGTTTTTGTTATCGAATCGATCTGATTGTGAAATAAAGCATATGCAGTGAGAAAGCAACTCCAGGAGTCATCCCTGCCTTAAAGCTGCAACATTCTTCTGTAGCAATAACAAAGTATAACATAAATTGTTCTGTGGCAATTACACAAGAATATCCAGTAATGTCCCTGCCTACAATTAAACACATTCACTTACCAAAAATCGGGGCATCTGCTGTGGCAAATGGGTGCAAGCCTTTGACCACAAACTTAGACACTGCTCGGTGACATTCGTCTATCCTGGCCTGAAAGGAGACGCTACCGGTAGACTGCAGCGAGAACTGCCAGCGAGCGCCAGCCAGACTCTGTCTGTCTCTCTCATCATGGTCACCTACATGTACAGTAATGGCAGGTCTTGTAATAAGGCAGATTGCGCTAACATAATATGCACTGTTAGTTGATTATTTACCTGCCGCATTAACGGGAGAGGACGTGCAAACGTTAGCGCTGCTGCTGGGTTGAGAGTCACGAGTCCGGAGCGGAATTAAAAACGCGTGTCATCGCGTGTTTTGTGAGCAAATGCTTTTGCATATTCGTAGTGTTTCCTCCCTTAAATGAAATATCTACTTTGCAAGTTGCCCTGTTGTCATCGGTTCTCATAAAGTATAATCAAACTTTTGAGCGTTTGAGCCGCTTAGGCGCCGTGTTTCCTGCCAGGTAAATGACGCTCCGCAACGTGGTGACGTCATTCGGGGCGACTGGAATCGATAAGGGAATCGTTTGCAAAAATGGCAAACGATTCCAAGGAATTGAAACAGTGGGAACCGGTTCTCAACAAGAACCGGTTTTCGATACCCATCCCTACTCAGGGTTTTGTTCGCGAGTGACTAGGAGAAGGGAGCAGGAGATCGCCAGACGGATTGGTGCAGCGGCCACAGCGATGCGGACGCTGTACCGCTCTGTTGTGGTGAAGAGAGAGCTGAGTGTAAAAGCAAAGCTCTCAATTTACCGGTCGATCTACGTCCCTACCCTCACCTATGGTCACGAGCTTTGGGTAGTGACCGAAAGAACGAGATCGCAGATACAAGCGGCGGAAATGCCATTCGGGAGGGGCTCAGAGTAAAGCCGCTGCTCCTCCACATCGAAAGGAGCCAGTTGAGGTGGTTCGGGCATCTGACAAGGATGCCCCCTGGGCGCCTCCTGGGTGAGGTGTTCCAGGCATGTCCCACCGGGAGGAGGCCCCGGGGCAGACCCAGGACACGCTGGAGAGATTATATTTCTCGGCTGGCCTGGGAACGCCTTGGTGTTCCCCCGGACAATCTGGAGGAGGTGGCTGGGGAGAGGGAGGTCTGCTAAAAATTACAATGGAGGTGATTGCAGTCTTTGGCTGCTCGTAGTTTGGGCTCATGAAGCTCTTAAATGTTGAATTCAGGAGCCTCATTCTGTCCTTTTAATCAGTCAGTTAAACCAAAAAACTCTGATACTTATCTGACTATTCAAAAGGCTTCCTGCCATCGTGTCAGTTGCAGCATATGCCCAAAGAAAGATACAAACTCTCCTCTTTTCCAGTTTGGTCTTAATGTGGAGAACATAAACAAATTAGGACGAGTGGCATCACATCATAAATGGAAGCGGTGGGTGGTTTGATATTTTCAGACACACACTCCACCTGATTGCCAGATGAGGACGGGCAAAGCAGACCATTTGGGTGCCACTTGAGGTGGCATTTGGACAGATGACAATGGGGCTCTTGAAAGGGGAAGGTTAACTGAGTGATATAAACACACTGGACTCTGATGGTGAACTATATCAGTATTTTTGTATTCTGAATGGATCAAAAGACTAGATTTATTTTAAAGGGATGTCTCATAATAACAAGCACACAAACAATGATCACCCTGAGCTCTGCAGGGCATTTTGCTGTCTTTTAACTTTTTTGTTGTTTTTAAGGCCTCCGGCTATAGTGTACGCGAACAGCCTATAGGCTCATGGTGTCCTGGATGTCACAAAGATTAAAGCTTTACAAAAGAATCACTCTCGGTCTGACAAAGATTCAGTGTGGACATTAAGTCTACAATAAAAAAATGTTTCATAGCTGCCAATAAGACCATTTATTAAGAATTTTCTCATGCCAACATGTCTACATTAGATTTACCATAGCTCATTAGCTAGCTACAAGATAGCAGATCATTATGGGCCAACTAGCTCAACTTTATCAGTGCTCTAAATGTCATTGTTTATTTTTTAGTTTCCTGTTTATGATTCCAAAGTTATACAATGCTGTATGTGGTTTTTTTTCTATAAATAAGTCAGAACAGCATGCATAGTTAGATATAAACAATCAAACCTTTGATGATCTCCAACTTTGCTAAAGTTTGCTGAGATTGTTAACAGCTGGGAGAATAGCTACACTGATTGTTTTATTGAAGCTGAGATAAATTTGGATTCCTTTTCACTGTCAGTGGTGCCTCAGCATGTGTTCATTCTTGTGAACCGAAGGAGCATTTGGACCTGGAAATCATGAATAAAATCAGATGTAACAAGAAGATAGAATGGGCTAAACATTATGTAAGAGTTCTCTAAGTTTGCGAAATCCAGTCCAGCTCACTGGACCCAAACTCAAAAGCTGTGCTGCTTTATAAAGACCGAAGCAATTAGTTTATTTCACAATTTAAGCACAAAACATAGGACATTTTTCAGTGTTAAATATTGATGAAATTGGCTTTAAAATGTGCATTTCGAACATCAGTAAATCAGTTTGTGCACGTGATTTAGTTCCCACCACCTGAGTTCCCATCTCTCAATGTAGTCTTGCCACTGAGAGCACTTTTTTTTTTACGCTAAAACCCAGTTTCTACTGGTACAATGCATTTGTGAATCTGGCCCATGGAGCGAACAGGTGGCTATAAAGCAAGAATCCATGTAGCCACTGCAAGCTGCTTTGCAACCCACTTCTGTTTCAGATTTAATCAATGTCAAGTCTGTTGGCATTGTTGCCTTCTCCCTTCTATGTTGTTCTCTAAAACTTGGACTTTTTGTGCACATGGAAGGATGGGGAAGTCCCAGAACTGAGTCGCATTGCCAAATATAAATTGCTGCAGAAGAAATAACAATGTTCTTTGACTGAAGCGATCATGACTGGATTCTAATCTTGAGAACAATTTGTAACATAACTTTTTCCTTTTTTTAGACCCATATGTGAAAATCCACCTGATGCAAAATGGTAAGAGGCTGAAGAAGAAGAAGACGACAATCAAGAAGAACACCCTCAACCCTTACTATAACGAGTCCTTTAGCTTTGAAGTCCCATTTGAACAAATCCAGGTACATTTTTCATCTGTTTGCAAAACATTCGTAAAACTCTGAAATCATGTTTTCTACGGGGCAGAGTGCTATATCATTGGGTAAAACTGAACTATAAAAACCAGCAGCAAACATTTGGTTGCATATAAGCCATTGTTAAGTGGGAGCTCATTTACCAAATGATCAGTTTAGAGGCTTTTCATCATAACAGAATAATGAGAGGCGCTTCACTTAAAATCAGCTGGGTTTTGCAATTTGACAAGCCAATTGCTCTACGGATGTGATTGTCTGCACTTTGTTCTTGCCCGTAGCATGGATCTTGGTGCTGTTTGTAGCATATATCACAATGATTAGCATTCATCAGCATCATTATTTACATTTAACCAAGTATGCTGCAATAATTAGAGCAATAGAAAAATAGATGCTGTAGCTGTGATTCGAGAAGAAAAGGAAGCACAGATGCTTTTCCAGGACATTATGGGGTGATAAAGGATACATAACCTGTGCCAGAAAGGGATAGCAACAAACAAGATTATCTCTTCAGGCAATACAGTAATTAAGTCAAATTGATTAAGGCTGCCACATTTCAAAAATCACAGGTTTGGTACAGCGTGCCTCAGATTTAATTTAAACACTGCTGATCCCAATCAACCCCATCCAAACATGGCCTTATTTAGTGCTGCTCATGCCAGTATGTTGGCTAAATTTACATTTCTCATCTCATCAACAAGAACCAGGTTGATTATTAAATAATTGGTCAAATGCAAAAATTGTCATTGATTAAATTTATTGAGCAGTAAAAGCAATACGAGAATTAAACACACTTAAAAGACTTAATTCGATCGTAGAAAAACAGTTAAAGTCCAGCTACCTAAGAGCTAAATGCTAAACCAATGATCTGTTTAAAGAAGCCTGTCATCACTGACAGCTCTTTAGGCCTCTGGCTGTATTGCATCTGATTTGAAATGAAGACACTCAGAACTGGGAAGACTCTTAATTAGACACGTTCTGTTTCCACCAGTACAGTTTAATTTGCTAATCAAGTTCTCAAGCACAATTCTTAAATTACACAGACATATAGAAGTCTGCAGAGGCAAAGCGTTGGCTTTGACGCCAACCTGACCCAGGGACTTTCTAAGTAAATAATCGAAAGATTTTAATTGTCTCAGAGATTGCGTGGGAATTACAAGCAGTGCTTTAATTGGACTATCTTGTAACAAAAACAGAAGGTTAGTTATTGACTCGCGTTATTTCGCAGCGTCCTTAGCCCACACGCAATTAGCTGTGCAGACACCATTTGAGATGTACACATGCTCTCCTTATAGTCCGTGAGCCCATTTGACATCAAACTCTAGCTTGTTTGCAAATTAAGTGCAGTTTTTTTAACCTTTCTATATTTGACTTGAGCATAGAACTGAACAAATAGGGGAAAAAACAGTCACTTATGTGCTTGTGTTAAACTGAAAAAAAAAAACGTATAAAAATATATTTCAAATTCTGGCCTCTGAACAGCTGGAGATGGTAAAGTGAATTAAAAGACAAATACATGTTATAAATGTTCATGACATTATTTTTTTTCTTGTATTCAATCTTCATATTTCATTCCATGAAAGCTATTAAGCTTGTTTCGAAAACTGCTGAGCTGTTGTTTAAATGGTGTCACTAATATGATTATTATTGGCAAATCAGTCACAGCAAGAAAAAACAGTACTTGCTGGTCAGTGATGAATAACACGAAGGTCTGCTAATTTTCCTTTAAAGAAAGCCGTGTTTGAATGACCAATTTAAAGCTGAAGTGTCCCTTTAAAAACCCACTAACCCCAACTGGCCATCTGGGAGCCTTATTCAGTATTTCATTACATGGCGTATTAGGCATGCTCTTTTAGAACAGCGACTCAGAGCTCATGCAGGTGGCGGTAGTTCCATCTCAGTCTGCCAGTGGATCGAAACTTAATCAGGACGCTTTGTGCACTAATTCATATTCTCTGCCAGAGATTGACGCCCGGGTCACTCCTCTTTGCAGCGTCCCTTTGAATAAACACACAGTGAAGCTGAGTCTCAGACCTCTGAGTAATCACACATTTTGCTGTGCTTGGCGCTGAATATAAGCCAAGCTTGATCGGGAGTGTTTGTTACTGTTAATCAACACTAATGTCTCACCTCATTCCCTGCACTATACCATTTAGAGAAATAATGAGGAACTGTTGGCGCTTAATACTCTAATACGTGCATTACATATCCACCCTACCACAAAGAACAAGAAACACCTACTGTATCAGAAGTCCAATATGTAAAGTACTGCTCAAAAACACAAATCACAAGAGAAAACCTCACAGAGATGATCATGTCAGTAAAGAAGCATCAAAACCTTTGTCTCTGATCATAACACATTATATGACATGTAATTGTCTTTCTTCAGATTGTATTGGGTGTTTTTGAAGCTAGGACTAGAGCTAAAAGTTATTAGAAAATGAATGTGAATCAATTTTTGAAACAAATAAAAAGCACAGAATTAAAAACTGACCTTTAAATCGTGTTTGCCTAACAAGACTCGGGCCTTTCAATTCTACAACAAAACCATAGACTGTATATGAAAAATGGCAGCAGCACTCCATGACAGCTACTAAAGCCCCACCTTCTTTTAATGACCTGTTGTTATCCTCTTTTATTAATCACTTAATCACTAAATTAGACTTAGACATAACAACTAGGGATGGGTATTGATAAGATTTTCACGATTCCAATTCCATTTTCGATTCTGTTTAACGATTCGATTCTTTATCGATTCTCTTATAGATTCTTTATTGAAAAGGAGTACACACAGGTCGATTAGCTTAGAAGTTTTATATCTTATCTTTGAACAAGATAGAAATTTAGGAGTAACATGGCCTTACAAACACCAACAGTGAGATCTTAAGAGATCCAGCCTATGGCTCTTCAATGGGGTGTCACAGGGTCCCCGGGGAAAAAAATTGTAAATGTAAAATTATAAAATAAATATTCTTCTGTAGCAATAACAAAGTATAACATAAATTATTCAGTAGCAATTACACAAGAATATCCAGTAATGTCCCTGCCTACAATTAAACACATTCACTTTCCGAAAATTGAGGGCATCTGCTGTGGCAAATGGGTTCAAACCTTTTACCACAAACTTAGTCACTGCTCGGTGACATTCGTCTATCCTGGCCTGAAAGGAGACGCTAACGGTAGACTGCAACGAGAACTGCCGGCATCTGAGCCAGACTCTGTCTGTCTCTCTCATCATGATCACCTAAACGCACAGTAATGGTTTTGTAATAAGGCAGATCGCGCTAACATAATATGCACTGTTAGTTGATTATTTACCTGCCGCATTAACGGGAGAGGACGTGCAAACGTTATCGCTGCTGCTGGGTTGAGATTCACGAGTCCGGAGTGGAATTAAAAACACGACATTCATTTAAGGTCATCGCGTGTTTTGTGAGCAAATGCTTTTGCATATTCGTAGTGTTTCCTCCCTTAAATGAAATATCTACTTTGCAAGTATTGCAAGCTGCCCTGTTGTCATCCGTTCTCGTAAAGTCTAATCAAACTTTTGAGCGTTTGAGCCGCTTACGCGCCGTGTTTCCTGCCAGGTAAATGACGCTCCGCAACGTGGTGACGTCATTCGGGGCGACTGGAATCGATAAGGGAATCGTTTGCAAAAATGGCAAATGATTCCAGGGAATTGAAACAGTGGGAACCGGTTCTCAACAAGAACTGTTTTTTGTTACCCATCCCTAATAGCAACTGAGTCCAGGATAGAAATCATGCATAGAAGACAGAATGATGAGAAGGTAAAACTGGAGGGTTGCTGGTCAGTGATAATGACTCATTAGCTTGTTTAACAAGGTATAGATCTAATGAATGTTAATTTTGGCTAACAAAAACAGACTTTAAAAAAAGACATTAATTGAAGCAAACATTTGTAGATTGAGTTTATACTCTTTTTTTGTCTCCCCCTTTCTTCCTCTCTTTCCCCCGTCTGCAGAAAGTGCAAGTTGTTATAACTGTTCTGGACTATGACAAGATCGGCAAGAACGATGCCATCGGCAAGGTCTTTGTGGGCCTCAACAGCTCGGGGACGGAGCTGCGCCACTGGTCCGACATGCTGGCCAACCCCAGGAGACCCATCGCCCAGTGGCACGTGCTGAAGCCTGAGGAGGAGGTGGATGCTCAGCTCTCCGTCAAGAAATAGGCAGGGCTCTTTCAGTACCTGCCTTGTAGTACTCTTTAGCCAGTATGTGTAAATACCTCAGTGATATATGGGTCCATCCATGTAACTCCCTGTCCCACTTTACCCCCTCCCCCACCCGTCGACCTCTCCCAGATTCATCACTCCTAAGTTCACACACAGTCCTAATTGTTGAAGTGTCCTGCAACATCTGTTCTCTGCTTTTTTCTATCAGGTTCTCGCTTTGATTCAGCAGTTTTTGATTTCCATCTCCAAGCCCTTAACCGCCCAGACCAAATGCCCCCTTCTTTTAAGCAATATGATCTGTATAGATAGCGCATGACTGAAAGAATTTATTGTACCACAGTTGTATATATAAGTATGCAGACATAAATGATTTCTAGTTTATGTGTTTGTATGTTGTTACCCGTTTCCTAATCTGTGTATATCTTGATGTTTTTAATAAGATGTTCTATTTTAAATTATGTAAATGCAGATATAGAGGAAAGCCAATATTATATATCCCAGGATTTAAAAATTCTACCTTATTACCTTATTGCATTCCAGAAAAAAAAAGAATTCCAACCTGCAAGATGCTAGTGGAAATATATTCACATTGTAAAGGACTTTAAGTTCAGCAAAGGATCATTACAGAAAAGACAAACGGATGAATATATCCACACAAAACTCCAAAATACAAGGCCATTAACTACTATGGTTCTGTAGGATAAATTATGCTGCTGGAAATTATACAAGCACATGATTTCTTATGACTTTTTGTACCTATTTCTCAATCCGAGGACCTACATGTTTTAGCTTGAGGCACACTTGTTACCACTTAGCATTTCATTTTTTCCTTGTTTGGCAGTTCCATCTGAAATAGGTCCTCAAGTTAAAGGTTAGTTTTCTTTTCCAACAATGGAAGTGATTGCCTCCAAGAAACACCCCTTTAGAAACAACCCCCATGTGGAAAAAGCACCAAGCTGTAGCCATTGTGTCCTTAAACTCGTTTAACAATATTTTGTTAACTGCTTACTTTAAACAGCCTTGTCGTTGCTGGAGGTGTATCGCGTTTAGGCTGGGGTCCGGCATTTGTGAGGGAGTTTAAAAAGAAAAAAAGGGGGGTGGGTGGGGGTTGCACTCTGGGCTCTGGTTTTAAGAGGACTATTTTTTAGATTAATTCAGCGTCTTGACTACTTTTAGTAAAGTGCATGTTTTTTTTTACAATCTTTACTAAACGCTGGGACGGGAGGGAGGGGGGATCTACTGACACCAGGGGAGACTCTTCTGATAGGATCCCCTTGCCTTCAATCAGAGGAGAGAACAAAAAAAAAGAAATCAAGAGTAATGTTTAAACTTTGTGTCAATGTGACATTGACAGAGGTGAAGCGAGTTTAGTCTAAACACTGCCATTTACGGGGAGGTGACTTTCTGTAGAGACCCTCTCTTCATGCACACTCCCACTTGCTAGTGGTTGTAGCTTTGGTTTATTGGGAACAATGTCTTTGGCTGCAGTGGTGCCCTGAATCGCAGTCTTTGCTTTGCGTTGCCTTCTCACAGTGACAATAGAGCTAGCCATGTTTTACTGCCAATTTTAACTTTTATGTGGCTGCTATTTTGCACTGGATGAACTAGCTTGTTGACTTCTTTAGAAACCATTTTTGGATGATTGTTGGCCGGCTTTATTTCAGGACACCTACAGGAGGGGAGGGGCAGGGGGCGGAGCCAGAGAGCCTCCTGCTTGATTGGATTAATTAAATCCAAAAAACAACAACAAGAAAAAAAAACAGGAAAAAAAGAAAGAAAGCAATGATGACAAATCACATTTCAGCCAACAGCAATTACATCAGTTTTGTTTTCTTGTTGGCACAGGACTACACCAGGGGAGCACGAAATAACCGTAAAAGTTAATGGTCTGCGTAGGCTATTAGTTCATTATGTCCTTTACTACGGGTCCAATTAGGAAAGGAGTAAGTTGTAATCCATGAAAACCATGAAGTCTCTTATCTTGGAGGAACCTCTTGCATATACTCGATACACAGCTTCAGGAGGACTTTCTAAATGTTTTCAATGTTATTGTGTAGTTGATAGCACTATTATGAAAAAGCTACTTGTCATTCCATAGGAGTCTTCTGAGGACTGCTTTGTGTATCACTGTGACTGCCGTGTGTGCTTAGAGATGTAGACTTATCAGTAGGTAGCGAATCCAGTCTGTTCTGTAGTGATGTCGTAGCGTTTAATGCCATTTTTTCCTTCTACACGCAAAGAGAGGACGAGAGAGAGAGAGAGAGAGCGTGACTGCACGCAGCCAAAAAAAAAGAGAAAAAAAAGGAGGAGGCTTTTATCCGAGCGCGAGCGGGTTGCTTCACACAGCATTTTGTTGAGCACTGTGCAATACTTGTATGTTCATCCCATAGTGTTAACGTGGGTGGCGTTGCCCGAGAGAAGAGATTATAACCCTTCGAGGATGAATCCAGTCCAGAGAGATGTTTTCTCCTTTCCAGTGAAATGGTTAGGACACAGCACACTTAGATTCAGCTTATAGTTTGGAGCTTGACACCTGCTGACCTCTGTTTAGGGTTCCCTCCCTTTTCCGCAGGTTCATTTTCTCTTCTTGCACACAGTTCCAGCATCAGAAGTTTCAGGGAGTCTTCGTTAAATACCAAACAAGATTCTGCATTTAGATACCCCCTTTAAAAATGCCATGTATATATTTACATAATCGTGTCAAAGAAAATGTATATCTAGAATAAATATAAAGTGACCTGAATGATTATTCAGCTGCAAAATATCGCTCTTTTATCCAGATGCTATATCTCATCATCGTTAATCCATTTTCATTACAGTTATTTTATTTATGTATTTTTATTTATTTATTTATTTATCTCCCCTGTTGATTCAAAACCCCTTTTCTATTTGAGATGAAAACTCTGAATGTACAGTGAGGACCGTGTTGATGTAGATTACTTTAATTAATTAGATGTACCTTGCACTTTTTGTTGTTTAAAAGAACATATTTTTAATATTTTTTCAGCTATTATGGATTCATTTCATAATCCTATGGGGTAAAAACAATCAAACAACCTCCCCTGTGATAGCATTCCAATATCACTGAGCATACTTTAATACAGCTGTATTCCCAATCCCTCTTCAGCTGGGGGAACTTTTATTTGACATGTTTTCCATATATAGATCCATGAATTCCAGTACAGCTTCAGATTTAAATAACAGAAAAATATATTAAAGTAAAAGGTGCACTCTTTGCAAAAATGGCCCAAGCAATTTGACATGAATACTAATGCAGAGAGGTTGCACCAAAGGAATTATCCAATCAAAGCTGAGAGTAAATCAAACCGAATTATATGAAAATATCACAAGTGCACGAACGTATCAGGGAATTCAGTAAATGGGCAGCATTGCAAAACCCATCGGATTGTGAGGCGTGTGGAGGAAACTACAAAGCAAAAGCCATTACCTGCGCTGCAGCGCAATGCTCCTGTTACTGCGATTCCCCACCAAAAAAAAGTGCGCACGCGTAATCACCCCCCACACCCTAAATTCAAGCTCTCTTCTGTGTGACAAGGAACTGAAGAATCTCTCCAGTGACACCGACAAAAAGCCACACTGACCTTTCAAAAACAAAGCTGTGTAAAGTATTAGAATCTGATGCTGTAGAAAGATCCTAGTTGCCTTTGTGTATATCAACTGCCTGCTTGAGTATTTTGTGTGTGGAAATTTTCTCTGTAATCTTGTAGAACTGTTCGGGGTGTTTTTTCCTGCCATATCGCTCGCAGTGACGGCGAGCCTGCTGACGGTTATATTTGCTGTGTATACCTTCATTTTTTGATGAGGTGTTTTCCAGTTTTGTTTCACTTTGTGTAGTGATTCACTCTGTGGAGTTTTCTGACTGTTGTTATATAACTTCATATACACAAATGATCAATAAAAATGTTTTATTTCCTGTTGATACAGAAGCCTTTCATGTCGTGTTTTCGTTCGGGATGCATGCAACGGAGCAAAACTGTCACGACGCCGTTGGTATTGATTGCCACGAGTGTGACTCACTGCTCATGCAAGAAACTGTGTTCACTTCAGAAAGAAAGGCGTCTGCATGCTTGACGTGCATGACAAATTCCTATTTTAATGATGGCACTTTGAATCAGACACAGCAGCCTGTTAAAAAGGTCACTACTGCCATCTGAAGGACACGCAGGGGAACACCACTGTGTACCAGCACAGATGTAAAAAAAACTAATAAGAAAAGATTCTTTCTTTCTTTCTTTCTTTCTTTCTTTCTTTCTTTCTTTCTTACAGATCAATTTCTATTAGTGAATATTTACTTATGTGCAGCAGAGCCACATAATGGGGACAAGAGTTTGTCCTCCACTAAAATATGATGTCACATTGATGTGATGCTCGGATGGTAATGAATGCTGGGGAGCGGAGATTTATAGATCTCAGGCTACTGCTGCTGCTGTAAAATAAAGCTCATTTGGATGTTGAGAGTAAAACATGTCCCATGAAATTTTTACTGTAGCATGGTGCTGTCATTTTAAATTGAATTCTTTTAACCTGCCTTTTAAATCACTGAAATATGTGACTGCAATAATCTGCATCATCTGGCAGATTATTGCAGCTTTTTATTGAAACCGTGTCACACTGAGTGAAATAGTGAAGCCCAAACACTCACTAGTGTTGGGGTTGTATTATGCGATTAAATATATTATTACCTTTAATTTTCCTCCCTGTGTGGAAAAGCAATTGCTCCCTAACCCTAAAAACTAGTTGCACCATCCTTGGCAGAAAGAACTGCAATCAAGTGTTTGTGATAACTGGCAATGAGTCTTTCAGATCACTGAGGAGGAATTTTGGTCCACTCTTCTCTGCAGAATTGTTTTATTTCAATCACGGATGGTTTTCCAGCCTCTGAGACATTCAGAGGTCGACTTGCTGGTGTTTTTCAAATTGTTGTCCTGCTGCATAACCAAAGTGTGTTTCAGCTTGAGGACACAAACTGATGGTCGGAAATTCTCCTTCAGGATTTTCTGGTAGAGATCAAAATAATGGTTTCATCAATTACAGCATCGAAGCAGCCCCAGACCGTCACACTACCACCGCCATATCTGACTGTTGCTGTGATGTTCTTCTGTGTTAGTTTTAGACCAGATGTAACAGGACTCAGACCTTTCAAAAAGTTCAGTTTTCTCATCAGTCCACAGAATATTTTTCCAAAAGTCTCCCAGATCATCAAGATGGGTTTTTTTTTGGCAACTATGAGATGAGCCTTTATGTACCTTTTGATCAGCAGTGGTTTTCGTCTTGGAACTCTCCCATGGATGTCATTTTTTTCTGTTTTATTGTTGAATCATGGACTCCGACCTTAACTGAGACAAGTGAGACCTGCAGTTCTGTAATGTTGTTCTGGGGTTTTTTGTGAGCTCTTGGAGTAATTTGGGGAAGGTTCACCACTGTTCTGAGTTTTGCTTTTTGTCTATAACAGCTCTCACTGTGGTTCACTGGAGTCCCAAAACCTTAGAAATGTCTTTGTTTCTCAACTGTTTTTAGATTGTGACAGGATGTGTTTTGGTGTCATGTAGTCTGTTTCACTTTTTCACACAGGTTTTATTTAAAATATTTGTTGATTCAACAGGTCTGGCAGTAATCAGGCCTGAGTGTGGCTAGTGAAATTAAATTCAGTTTTCCAAAAGCTGTGGATAATCACAGTCTCTTCATGATTCAACAAGAGGGGCAATTACTTTTTCACACAGGGCCAGGTAGGTTTAGAAGCTTTGTTTCCCTCAATAAATGAAATCAAAAATTACATTTTGTATTCCCTCTGGGTATCTTTCTCTAACATAAAAAAATTGGTTAATGATTTCAAACATATAAGAATTACAAATATGCAAAAAAAAAAAGGGGGGGGGGGGGGACAATTTCCTCCAGCAGGACAGCTGCCTTTTTAGGATTTTGATTAATCAGGCAAACAATATCATGACAAATACAAATATGCAAAAAAAAAAAAGGGGGGGGGGGGTAATAGAAAATTCCTTTTTCACAGCACTGTAAAGCTTGTTATGCTTGTAAATAATGCTTAAGCGTAACATTATTCATGTTCATGGCTCTACTTAAAATCAGTTAGTTAAAATCATCATCAACCATCATCATATCTGCAATTTTACTGCATCATATAGAAATTTCTTAATCCATCCTAATATTGGCTGCTTTTTGTGTGCCTGAAGTGGGGCAACACATGGAAAGATTAGTGTTTGTAGGATGCATGTTTGACCTCAAAGCAGCAGCTCACTATAAGATTAAGTCAAGTGTGACGGCTACAGAAGGAAATAAACAGATGCACAATACAGATAAGCACCCGATATAACTGTATTACATGAAACGTGAACAACAGAAAAAGAGGAAGTGAGATCTACATAGCAGAGTTATGAAAGTTTTGTATTCTGCTTTCGGTTTTTTTTATTTATTTAGTTAAGTTTAACCAGTTTCACTAGGTTTGGGTTAATATCCATTTTGCATACATAAACTAGGATAATAATAAAGTCGTCATTTGTGTTTCTGTGTTTAACTAATCAATTTAGTTAAACTCATTTTGCTGCCGTATGGCCAAAAGCCACACTTTTTAATTCTGATTAGTCTCCTTCGGATGCTATTATCTTGTTTTGTGTTTTGTTTTGTTCTCTTCTAGCTTCTCCTTTTGCTTAGAAAAATTGTGCGCAGTTTAATGCTTTATCATTATTATCGTTTCAGCGTTTTATTGTGAAAATACATGTCTTTTACGTGGAAGTGACGTTTGAGGTTCGGCTTTGATAAGTTAGTGAACGTTAGCCCGTTGTATTACCGGAAGCTGAGTGTTTACATGCTTACTGTACGTTTATTCAGTGCAAATCTCGACGAAATGGACATAAAACAGCTTCAAATACACATAGAAGTGCACCAAAATATTTATATCCACCATTAATTTTATAATTAGCCTACTGGGTTTAATTTTCATATAAACGGAATTTTGTTTTTGAAAACTAAAACCGGATGTATTTATCCTTCCTGGCTGACTCGACAGCCTTACTTGACAGCTTGGACCTCCGTCACAATTAGTTGCCTTGAACTCGTTTGGGGTGTGCGCGCTATACTGACAAAGTATTTTGCATTTGTCCTCCCGGCCTGAAAATGCTCTCCTACATCATTGGCGTGAGTATACATCAATGGAAAATTATCAGGGTGCTTTTACGCCAGCTAATTTGCATGCATTAGCTCGGCTAATATTCGCTAACATTCAGTTTTTCCCCAGCTAAGTTATCCTGAGCGCTGTTTCGGGCCTGCCCACAGGAATCTTCATGACTCACTTCTCCCTGTTGCTGTCTGTGTTAAACAAAAAAACAAAAACCCGACTTAATCCAGGCAACGCCCCGCAGGGTACTCAGACAGCTGGTAGCTAATGCTAGGAGTTGGTGGTCTGAGTCATTCTCCCACTTTTGACCTTTTATCGCAGTTGATCCGAGGTGGCTTTGACAGCATCATCAACCTCATCTTCAGGCTGCTCTTCCAAAAGAAGAGACCTGCCATCACCTTAGAGGACCCCAACATTAAGTATGCACTGCGCCTGATAGATAAAGAGGTAACCGCTCAAACGCTGCACACTTGAGTGCTTGCAGAATGAAACTTGTCTGCAAACGCAGCAGATGCGTTCACGCTCACTGCTCTGTCTGTTTCTTGTTTTTTTTTTTAAAAGATTGTCAGCCATGACACAAGAAAGTTCCGCTTTGCACTGCCATCCCCTGAACACGTCCTTGGTCTCCCTATTGGTAAGTGCGCACTCACGCATATCATCACTGCCGGAGGTTTGACTGCATATCTCAAAATCTGTTCTAGCTCCTTTCCTTCTCTGTTTAAGCTAGTTTTGTTCTGATTGGCCACCCCTGGTTAACAGACGGTTTAAACAGCTGATGTAGTGCCTATTTGGAGATAGGGAATGGCAATGCATTCTGCGTAGTTCATGCCAAACCGAAACGAAGTTAGATGCCAGCAGGTGATAAGGAGGAAGACACCTAAACCTGTGATACAAACTGAATGTAAACGAAAAGGCAAAGCAGTGTTATTAGGAGGGGCTGATATGTGAGCACAAACTGTCACTTTATTTTTAGGAGGTACAGTTTCTCAAGTTGCCTAGTGTTTTGTTAAAAAAGCTGTTTGTGGTGAGCGCCTAAACCTCAGACAACTTAAGAATTGTGCATGGCTTCAAGCTCACATTCAGACTTGTTAGACTCGGCCATGCTCTCTCAGCTGCTGAGCCATGGCTCTGTGACACATGCATCACTTACTCTTAACCTCCTTAACCTGGCATCCAATTATGTGGACATCACATTTTGGGTTGTCTAGACCAAAATACTAAATTTTCCTCTACAAGGGCCTGATTTCCACTTACGAGGACATTATACTGCCTCTGTTTATCAAAATTTAAAACGAATGTCTTTATATGTGGCTCTCAATTTTCTTAGAAACAAAAATAGGGTAAAAAAAAAAAATTTTTAAATCCGGTGATTCTTTGTTTTTACATTCATCGGGTCCCAATATTCCCAAATATCCAAGCGAAATTAGGAATGCATGCCATGGAAGAGTTCAGGTCTTAGGAGGTTAAAGACACTCTATACAATTGATTTGAGTTCATATTTAATACTTTTCTGTAATATTTTCTCTTTTTGAACGTTGTGTTGAACACATTTATAAAGCATACCTTTTTAGTTGACATTTATAATTGCGCTGTGATAACAACCCTGCATGCTTTGTTTTGTAGCTGGACTAAACTGTGATGAGAATGTTAAAAATAAGTCGTTCAGATGTGAAGCAGTTTCATGTCTTTTATTACTGCTCAATGTTTTGTTACAGCACTTCATGTTATAGTGCTGCAGCAGGTGCAGGAGCTTGTAGTGCCTTTGTTCTGCATCGATGTCGGTCAGAGGTATCCACGGTGACTACTGTGTGTCTGAGGTGTTACGCTGTTGCTGCTTCCATATATTTCATCATCAACTTGGAGTTGCATGAACCTCAGTCCCATAATGGGGCGATCGTGGCTCAGGAGTTGGCAGTTCGTCTTGTAATCAGAAGGTTGCCGGTTTGAGCCCTGGCTCCGACAGTCTCTGTCATTGTGTCCTTGAGCAAGATACTTCACCCGTTGCCTAATGGTGGTCAGAGGGCCTGTGTCTGGCAGCCTCGCCTCTGTCAGTGCGCCCCAGGGCAGCTGTGGCTAAAATGTGGCTTGCAAGTGTGTGTGAATGTGTGAATGACTGATAACTTAGCTCAAAGAGTTGGCAGTTCGTCTTGTAATCAGAAGGTTGCCGGTTTGAGCCCCGGCTTGGACAGTCTCGGTCGTTGTGTCCTTGGGCAAGACACTCCGCCTACTGGTGATGGCCAGATGGCAGCCTCGCTTCTGTCTGTCAGTCTGTGGCTACAACTGTAGCTGCCTCCACCAGTGTGTGAATGTGAGAGTGAATGAATAGTGGAATTGTACAGCCCCGAAAAGCGCTATATAAATGCAATCCATTATTATTATTATTATTATTGAGTGTGTGTAAAGCGCTTTGGGGTCCTTAGGGACTAGTAAAGCGCTATACAAATACAGGCCATTTACCATAATGCATTGCATTGGTGACGTCACAATCCTGAGGTCTATTAGAGATATCCCCTCTCACAGTTACAGAGCCTTTAAAGCAGGAAATACTTGCTGTAATGGTGAATTATCATTGTTTGAGTCACATAGTATGAAATGGGTGACGTTGATGGTAAGTACATGTTTGTTTTCGTCTTCAGGGCAGCACATCTATCTCTCGGCAAAGATAGACGGGAAGCTTGTCGTCCGTCCGTACACACCAGTGTCCAGCGATGACGACAAAGGTTTTGTGGACCTGGTGGTGAAGGTAAAGATTTAAGGAAGGTTGTTTTCATGTGCATTTTAGTTTTTATATATGAAGGTGTTGATTGTTTCACATGAATTCCTCCATTTGTTTCAGATTTACTTTAAAGACATTAATCCAAAATTCCCAGAGGGCGGGAAGATGAGTCAGTACTTGGAGAGCCTCAGGATCAACGATACAATTGACTTCAGAGGACCCAGCGGCTTACTCGTTTACAAGGGCAAAGGTGAGCAGCATAACTGAACACAGTAGGTGAATCAGCTTTATCAGCTTGGTTTAATACTCTCACTTTGCATCTGCAGGTGTTTTTGCCATTCAGCCTGATAAAAAGTCCCCAGCTGAGATGAAGACTGCCAAGCATTTGGGCATGATCGCTGGAGGCACAGGTGAGGGAGCTGTTCAGTGTCAGGACCGAGGGTGGTTTTTTTCATTTGTTTGACTCAGGTGGTGTTTGTTTTTAGGGCTGATGCTGCTTATTAGTAATAAAGGTGTTTATCATTAGTTGAAGATGGAGTTTTGATGTCTAAATTTTTACAAAACTCCAACACAAATCATTCAACAAAGTGTTATTTGGACATGTGGACAGTTTCTGTAGATATTATAAGTTGAGTAGGTGTTACTCATGCAACCAGATACTATAGAGTGGTCAGAGCATTGACCACCACAGAGAGAGCGAGGCAGCTGCATTGGAGCCACAGTAATGAAATAATAACTGTTAAGGTAATTGGGGGAGTATGAATGTCAGATCTGATAAGTGTTTGAGCCAAAGTTTCCACTGCATCAGTGAAGTCATAACCCGATGTTGGGTAAAGTGGTCTGGCTCACTGCTCACTTCAGTGCCAACAGTGCTCGGCTGAAAAAATGGCGTTTGTATGGATTGAATTTGGTGCCACAGAAATCTCTAAGATATTAATTTAGCGTTCTTTGGTCTGCTCCCTTACTGCCACATCAGACAGTTCCACATATTTAGTTAGTGTTTTATTTTTCCGCCTATTTTTTTTTTTTTTTTTTTTAATGCAACCCAGAATAGATTTGTCTTCTGCTAGTCTCAAACCAGAGACATGTTAGACTAATGTGCAAACACTGACCTGGGAGATGCTGACATGTAATGTAGCATTAAAGGTTATAAAAGCCATTTTTACAACCTTTTCTAAATACAATGACATTTTTTCCCCTTCCTCTGTGCTCTATTTGTTCCAAAGTTTATTTGGGCTGTTTGCTCATCATCCACACAGGCGTTACACACTGTAGGGTCTTTACTTTAAAGTATGAAGTGCCTTTTAAGTATCTTTTGTTCTTTAAGTTGATAAAAACGCCTGAATTGAATTGCGTTGGAGAGGTTTAGGTTTGGTAAATTTGTATAAATTCTATCTAAAGTTATGCTTTTAGAAACATTTCATTTAATCGAACTTGGAGGTCCGACTGTGACCAAAGCACACATACAGCCCTGTATTTAAAGGAGCTCTGTTAATGTAACCTGAGCCTGTGCTGGGTGTTATTACAGGCATCACTCCCATGCTGCAGCTCGTCACAGCAATAATGAAAGATCCTGATGACAAAACGGTGTGTCACCTGCTGTTTGCCAACCAGGTGAGTTTTATGAACCACAATCTAATGTTTGCAGTCAGGAGGATATTTACTATGTGATAACATTTGACCTGGACTGGAGTGTAAATTTGTGTTCACGCAGTAGTTTAAAAATATCGTCTCTTCCCGTGTTCAGACTGAGAAAGACATCCTTCTGCGACCGGAGCTGGAAGATATTCAGGTCAGCCACCCGGACCGGTTCAAGCTGTGGTTCACCGTCGACAGAGCACCTGAAAGTGAGTCCTCCAACAGTAACCACCTTCACATGTGAACTTTAACTATTTCAGACAGAAACTATTTCCAGTTTTTGTACACATCTTCTCATTACCCCGGTTTATTAGCTGCAGTAATCGCCCACTAGCACAGTCCATGATATTACATGGATGTTTGTATTTGTATTGGCAGGTTGAAGACAGACTGTTTACCTGACAGGTGTAAGAAAGAATGTAATCTTAGAAAGTTAATTGCATATGAAAATGACTATTATGTCTTGTAATGTGAGAGCATCTATGAAGTATTGGTACTCTTGCACGTTCTCAAAATGTGACGCAGCAGGCTAAAGTCAAATTTTAAACTTTTTATGTACTTTGTATGCATCCTACATTTCAAAACTTCTACATTAATGTGCAAAAACAGATTGAATTTTTCTGTGTTCTTTGAATTTTTGCGGTCTAGTTTTTAACTTCTGATATAAAAACTCAATCGATCACAGTTCATACACAGTTATCACCGCAGGCTAAATACGGAAAAAGGTCACCAGCATCACTGAGGGCAAATTTCAATGGGTGAGTGGCCACAACGAGGCCGAGAGGTTTGCTGGTTCATTTGTGGTTATGCATGAGAAATTGTTCAATGTTCTTTGGTTGCAGTGAAGGATCACGTATTTGTTGTCACCAGGAAGTTGTATATCATTGCTGGATAAGAATCATTTTTAGTTAACAACAACAAAAAAATGTCCAGTACGTGGTTTTAATGTGAGAAATGATCAAGCTAGTAGTTTTGTTCAGCAGAGTCAAACATCAGAACTGAAAACAAGCAAGCAAGCATGCTACCTGTGAATGTGTTAACCACTAATCTATAGATTGAAACATGATTATACAAATATTGATTCGTTTTATAATCAGTGATGTTATTAATTGAATTTTCTGGGTTAAGGAAAATCTCAGGCTTACAGGAAGGTTTTTAAAATCTTGGATAATTATTGCTGATTTTGCACCAAAAAGATTAAATTTTTAATATCCTGGTAAAATATAGGTTCATTTTTTGATAATGGTTCAAAATACACGCTTAGCAGGAAAAAAGGCCAGCTATGAGAGAGAGAGAGAGAGAGTTAGTTTAATGATTAAACACAGTAGTGCTGTATAAACTCACTGGGAGTGAAAAGAGTTGAGGTGAAGAACCACATGATGCTCAGTGCATCATGGGGAAACTCCCCAGCAGCTTAAGGCTACAGCAGCGTAACTAAGGGAAGGTTAAGGGTCACCTGATCCAGCTGTAACTATAAGCTTGATCGAAGTTTTAAGACTAATCTTAAAAGTAGAGTGTGTGAACTTTTAGAAACTTTAAGAGTTTTAGAAACTGTAAGCCTGTAATCTGAGAGCAGCTCTGTTAGGATTAATAAGGTTCTATCAGGCTTCAGGACCTTGTATGTGAGGAGAAGGATTTTAAATCTTATATTAAACAGGGAGCTGTCCTTCTACTCCCAGCTAGTACTCACTGCATCCAGCTTTTCATCTTTAAAAAAAAAAAACCCTGATTATAATGAATTACAATAGTCCAGCCTTTTTTTTTTTCTTTAATTACTCTGAGACTATGTTTTTAATTGTAGTAATATTGCACATATGAATTAAGGCAGTCCCTTATATATGTTTAATGTGCATGCTGAAGGACCTAACCTGATCAAAAATGACTTAAACTCCTCATGGTGTTACTGGAGACCAGCGTAACGCCATCTAAGGCTACGTTCACACTGCAGGCGAAAGCGCATCAAATCCGATTTTTTTTGGACCCTATGCGACCCATATCCGATCATGGTATGACAGTGTGAACGGCACAAATCCAATCTGGGTCACTTTCGTATGTGGTACTGAATCCGATACATATCCGATGTTTTAGAAAGCGACTGCTGTTTGAACGGTCATGTCGCATTAAATCCGTCTTTTACGTCACTGACACAAGACAGACGCCAATTATCAGCTCCGGAGAAGCGCCCGATAAGACATCGCGAATGCTTCCTGGCCGTCCAGTGTAGATGTCAGTGAAACTGTTGGGAAGACAACGTTGGAGAAACGTGAACATTTTATTTGTACTGTATAATCTGCAGCTATCCTTTGAAGCACCGCTCCTCTCTAAAACAGCAATAAGGATCATATGAAAATAACAAAATAACTGTATAACTTAAAGCAAAATTGGGGAACGTAAACTCCGAAACAAGTCTTTATATTAAGGCCATCAGTCAAACAATACTGTTTGGTCTGAGTCTAAACAGAGCGTGTTGTGTGTGACGTCTTCTTTTGCGCATGCAGGCCGCTTTGAGTGTTCACACTAGAGCGCGTTTGCTGTCACATTTTATTTGTAGTGTGAACAAGCAGACAAAATCAGATTTGATCAAAAAAATCAGAATTGAGCATTAAGACCTGCAGTGTGAACGTAGCCTAAGGTAAATATCTGCTTAGACACTGGTTATGTTTGACTTTTAAGAACCAAGCACAGTAACCACAGTTGTTACTGTATCTGAATGTATGCCTGAGTGGTGGCTTGTACAGGCTGTAATGATATGACAGATAAAGTTGCTCTTATAGATGGTCACCAGTAGGTGTCGCTGCTGAACACTGAAAATGCCCCACTTTGCACCCTTTAATTCTGAGCAGCATTTTAACCTCAGGCTTTTCTGTCTTTCAGACTGGGAGTACAGCAAAGGCTTCATCAGTGAAGACATGGTGAGGGAACACCTGCCGCCTCCCAGCAACGAGACCCTCATCCTGATGTGCGGACCTCCACCGATGATCCAGTTTGCCTGCAACCCTAACCTGGATAAAGTCGGCCATGCCGACAGCCGCAGGTTCACCTTTTAGACATCGTCCATCCAGGAGTCATCATTTGGATATTTAAGGGTATCCAGTTGTCTTTTTTTTCCCCCCTTAACCTGAAAGCATTAAAGCTGTCATATCTACAGTGGGTATTGCACTATATTTAAATATGACATATTTATCATGCAAGAGAATCACAGCTTGGACCAATTCTTGTGTGTTTGGTAGGAGGTTGTGAATGTGTAGGGGGAAATGGGATGTGAAATAAGGATTTTATGATAGGATATGAAGTTTCCGGATGTTTGGCTTGAAAATGACTTCACTTTGGTTTTACTAGAAGACTCGAGGTTTACTGGCTGTTTTTTCTGAGTGCCTTAAACACCTGCAAAGATTTTATTGAATGCACGCCACAAGAATTGTGATCACTCACTTCAATACAGAATAATAGATTATTCCGTTATGGGTGTTGGGAACGTGTTACAAGTCTATACCTGTTGCTTATCTGTTGTCACGCAAGACGTGTCAGTATTTGCTCCGTTGTGATTTGTCAAACACAGCGTGGTTACTGATTTGTTTTCTGAAAGTGTGGAAAAAGTGGCTGCTTGTGTTTATGGATCATAAAGCAACAATGCTGTTGAACTATTGGTGTTTTGATCATCGTTTCTGAATCATGTTGGTCACAAGTGGATTTTAGCTTCTACCATGATTAAGTGAAGACACTTTCTGCAGGGAAAGAGAAATGCATTTATTAACAAAACATTTTAAAAACAGAATAAAACCACAAATGGTATGTGTGAGCAGAGATTTGTCCATTTTCTTTTAAGGAAAGATTGACTGCAGTCTGCATTGAGGCAGGGATCGGATGTTAATAGAGTTGAATATCCAGCCTTCCTGCAGGCTGCATTAAATTGTATCTGAAACAGAAGAGCTGGACACTCCAGTCAGCCAGGCGCTGATTAGCTTAGACTGTAAACAAGAGGAAGCAGCTGGCTCCCCAACTCACATGACCTTTATTTAAACTGTGCGAAAACAAAAATAAGCAGTAATTTTTATTTTTTAAAAAAGAATGTCCTTCTTTACTAAGCTAGTAGGCATGGGCATACACTGGCTAAAACATATTGGTCTCCAGGAACTATTCGAGTAGTCTTTGATGCTTACTCACTTTATCTAAAGTCATCTTTGGCTTTCTAAATTTCTCCCATTTGACAGTAACATCTAATCTCTCAGTCATTAATGTTTTTAGGTGTGCTTCTTCCGCTGGGAAAATATATATTAAGACTGAGAAGACCATTTGATATTAATGGGTTTTGTTTGTTTGTTTTTTTAAAAGACCATCCCTACTAGTTTAGTGGTGAACAGTGATTTCCTTGAGCCAGGTGTGCATGTTCCCCCATTCCCAGTCTATATATCACACGTTGTAGCTTAACAGTGCCCTCACGCTTCTCACTGATAGTGTAAGCACATATCTTAACATCCATAGATACTAGTAGCTTGATCTGTTATGAGGTGGTGGTGCTCACAGTAAAATGTTAACCCCAAAAAATAGCCACAGCACTTCGTCCAGCATTGGTGCCCCAGAGAGCCTGGATACAAATCAGGATTTGAAGAAAGTAATTTTTCAAAAAGCCTTCAGCTTGCACAACGCTCAACTGGGTCAAAATGCAATTCTGTGAGCACCACACACAAAAATGCTGCTCGCCCTGCCTCACTCGATTTCTGTGAGGCATCAATTTTAACATGTGTTCAAATAAAATCATAACCTTGAATTTAAGCACTTCTCACAAACAGAATCAGTGAACACAACTGAAGACAAGCACTTTCAAATACGGGCTGAAACACACAAAGTTTAAAATCACCGAATACTGAAAAACAAAGGCATGAGTGACAAAATTCATAAAGAGGTATGTTAATTTGAGAACACTTTGCATTTTCAGTTCACATGTTACATTTTGGACAGCTTCAATAAATATAGATTTGTACATGCAAAAGATGGAAATATGGTTAGTCTGACATGTTCTCTTACAAAAGCTGATCAGCGGTAGAGAGAGATGGACCACAGGATGAAGTTTGCACAGTTCGTTCTTTTTCCATGAAGCTTGCGGAGCTCTGATATCAGATGTTTGAGTTACTGTGCATTTCTGAGGGATCATACTCTGGAGGGCACGCCGACACTTCCCGGAAAAACACGTCATCCTTCAGCATGCTCTGAAACACAGGAGCACAGAACAGCGTTCAGTGTAGTCGATGGACAGCGTGTTCTGTGTGATCACACCGGAGCAGGTCAGCTTCTCACTGTCAGATTGTTGATTCCCTCAGAAAAGGCTCCTATCTGTCTGACGGTTCCTTCAGAGTCTTCCATCTGTGAAAAGTGACAGAATCAACTCAAATTCACTTAAAAACAAAACTAATTTATTGTGTTACAAATAAGTGTAACTGGGAAAGTGTGTACCTGTTCCAGGTGCTCAAGGTTATCCTCGTAGATCTGGGCGCTAGTCTGGAAGCTGCTGTTTTTTGGCATTTCCACATTCATGGGGCACACGTACTCCTCACCGTCGTCCTGACGTTTCTTCCTCAGAGTGCCAAAACCTCCAAACGACAAGCGCCTCGGCTGAAGGAGGATAAAGGACACAATTAGCAGATGGCCAGCTCGTAACATGAGCGTTTGCTGTATTTACTACAAGCCTCATTCACCTACACATCACATTTAACATTCACACTCCAATAAATGCATCAGGGAGAACTCAGGGTTCAGCATCTTGCCCAAGTATACTTCAGGCTAGAGGAGCTGGGGATTGAACTGCCGACCTTCCAAGTAGCAGACAAGCTCATTCATGTCCTGAGAAACAGCTACTTTATTTAAAAGTATTATTAGTGTTGGGAAACTCTACTGGGCTTAACGCTTTGATATTTATGGGAACAGAGCTTATTTACTTTCTCATTTAGATGCTTCTCTTTTAAAAGGTTTGCCGACCGTATGCAGGAGATTAATATAAAAGAGACTCTGGGAAAATGAAAGTACTGCTTATTTGATTTATGATCATGCTCTTAATTGCAAGTTTCACATCTTATATGAACATAAAAAAGACAAAGCATGTTATGCTTTAGGGCGTGGCTACTCTGTGATTGACAAGAGGCTACTAAGTGTGGAATAGCTTCAGTTTCACCATCCATGCTTTAAATACAGCCTGCTGTCCAAAGAGGTGAAAAAACACAGAAGTTCAGATCTGTAAGAATTGAGAGGCTTTTTTTTGCTAGGTTTACTTTTTTACTTTTGGTTTGCCAGTTTTGGTACCGCTGATCTGTTTGGAGTCTGCAATAATGATAAGTTCCTCTCTGTAGCAGGGAGGGTTCGTTGTGAAACAGCGTGCAGTTACCTTGACCTTGGCCGTTGCTGTGAGGACAATGTAGTCTGGGTTTTCCAGACAGTCCTGTTTGAGCCGCTGCGCTTCGGAGCCAATGAGCAGGTGGAAATGGGTGGCCAGGTGGCGTCTCAGCAGGGTTTTGTTGGGAGGAATGTTGAGCAGAAGGGCGAGTGCTTCCACATTGAATCGAGGCTCCAACACCTTCAGAACAGGCAGATGAAACATTGCGGTGCAAGGTCAAAAAAAATAAAAATGTATGTATGAATGACGCAGAGCAGCAGAGGGGACTTAATCATTATTATTTGTTAAAAGACAGAAGCTTAAAGTCAGAAATGTAGGCAGTTCACCGTGTGCTCTTTGCTAGTGAAGTAATAAACAGACAGCCTGACATGTAAATGATTGCAGTTGCTTTAAAGACAGTTCACCTCAATTATGTCCCTGTCGTGAAGTCTTTCCCTTTGCTTTGAGTAGTCTGGTATAGGAATTATTTTCCGATGCAGTTATGCAAAGTATATCACAAGAAAGAATCAATTCTCCTGCGATGAAATGCACAAACTAATGAGACTGAAGGCATCTAAACATTTATGACGTCCCTCTCAGCTGAGCTGTAAGCGTTTCCTTTTAGTTTGTCGGTTCTTAGATACTAGAAAGAAAATAGTTCCTACATGAAACTGCTCTTACTTAGGTTTGTGGGTTCTTTTTCCCAGTAACCTTTTAATAACGACTGCCAAGTTTCTTTGAATGCATTTTCTGCACACTGAGCACCAAAGCCGGCTCCATTTAGTGTGATTATATAAAAGAAATATGCAGCACCAGTGACTTGAGGAAAAATGATCTTAGGTGGAACAGCTTATTCAAACCTGATGAAGGCACTGCTTTTTCAGCTCTTTACAGTTTCCGTTACACATTTTGTGACCTCTAATTTGCAGTTTCCACAGTTTATTCTGTCTCCTGTGTTTATTTGTGTGTATATAATGCTCACCATCAGCCCTCCGTGAACACCACTCCCCCTCAGGTTGGGGGCATATTCCGCCAGGTCCACGGAGCGGAGCCACTCCATCACTCTGTGGTTGGTCCACTGCGAGATCTCTGCTGGTGTGACGTTGCTCTGGACGACGAGGGAATAAAATTAATAATTAAATTTTAAAAATGACGGGTTTAAAGCAAAAGACAAGGTTGGGTTGGGACTTCTGCGTGATACCTCATCAGAGGGACGGCGTCTGAGACAGTTGGGGTCGTAAGAGTTGAGGCGGAGGACCTGGATGGCCCTCTTGATGCTGAGGTGATGGAGAACACTGCCAACCTTCAGAGACAGCAGGTCCTCCTGGGATAACAACAAAGAGTTACCACCTACACACGTCACCTGTCGAATGACTTATTCACACAAAAATCAGACAGAATATTAAAGAACAGCTATTTTTGAACTTTTTAATAAGAGTAAATCTAAAAGCTCTGACTGAGCTCACCACTGTCATGTAGTGCAGCGTGCGTCCATCAATTCGAGCCTCATCAAAGTGACTTTTGTACTGCGGGAGACCGATGTCATCCAGCCATCCTGAAAACAAACAGCCTGTTTGAATCAAAGCTAATGGAGATGATACGTGCAGGCCGTGAGACGACGGCACTCACTCGTCACCCAGTTGTGGTCTAGTTTGCCCTTCAGATCTTCTTCTTCTGATCCGACAGCCTGCAGGGCCAGCTGCAGCTTCTTCCTGTGCAGAGGGTGCTTCACACCCAGCTCCTGAAACATAGTGTGACGTTTATTCTGCCTGTTTTAGTAGAAACTTAGCAAATCGTGTAATTCACATGAAGTGGCATAATTACAGACTTGTTTCTTCATTTATTCTTTAAAATATATATATATAGGTTTATAAGCACTAAAAGTATAAAGATAAAAAAAGAAGATATGAAGATGTATACATAGACAACATGTTTCTACTGCTGTCACCGTTACCTTCTCTAAGTCATGCTGTGATGCTTGCAGTAATGTTTGTCCTGATTTGATCCAGCTCTGACCCTGCGCGACATAAAACCCGAGGCCCTGCTCATGAAGCCACGCACAAACTTCCTCTTTGCTCCACCGTGAGAAAGGAAGATCAACAGCACTGAGAGGAGAGAGGACGAACATCAGTAAACAGCATTCTTAAAACCCTCAAATGGGAAAAACACTTTGTAGTTTTGCCCTTATATGCAGCAGTTAATAATTAATACAATAACGGTTTACTTATTTTATAATTAAGATGTTCTAAAACGGTTTTTGAACGCCTACATTTGTTTGGTGTCGCGTGACCAGCCGAGTCTGGGGCCGGCTGTAGCTCTGACTCCACCCCTTCTGAACTCCATCTCGGCTGCATCGTCAAGGTTGAAGGAGGTAGAGTGGCTCCTCTTTAACCTGCATCGCAATTACGTTAGAAATGATCAAAGATACATTTCCTCCAGCTCAAACACCGACGACGCGTCACTGAGTCTTACCTGCCAAAGAATCTCTTGAACCCTTTGGACTTCTTTTTGGTTTCGGGTGAGGACGTTGGAGGAGATTTATCGTGGGATTTCCGTGGAGGAGCACCGGCCAAGTCGAGGTGCTCTGTGCCTTTGTGCGCCGTCTCAGCTGTGAAAGTCAATTACACATGTGAGACTATACAAGCTGGAGCAAGCATGGATGACCCACCACCATGAGCACAGAGATTCCAGAGATCTCTGGATTCAAACAGGACGAAATCAACACAAACTGGAGAAGCATCACACATGCAAACATCTACTCATTTACAAAGTAGTAATGCAAAAGAAATGTAACCTGGAAAAACACTAAAAACGGCATAATTGCAGATGGTTTAATGTCGTGGATAAAAGACAACTGGATATTTTTGTGATAACTTTGATAGAAACACGTCAGAGTAAGCTGCAAGCAAATGGTTGAGAGAAGAAAAAAAGAAATCCGAATAAAGAATAGCCTTTAGTGGTTTCCAACTTTTCTTGCAACTCAGTCTGGTTTTATCTCTTCAGATCTTTGAGATATAAATATTGAAACAGTGAAAGAGAAAACAATTATATTTATAAACTCATAAACATAAGATGTCATGAACAACAGCAACAAAAAAGTTGGGAAACACTCATTTTTTAGGAGAGTGTTTCTATGAAAGACCAGCATGACAAGGATTCATGTAAGATAAATGTTTACATTGTCGTGTCATTGCTGGCTTCAGTGCATCCAGCTGTCTCACCCACAGCTGCCATGCTGCAGGCCAAAAAGCCACTCTGCTTCACTGTACCTAACACAGGTGCACTGGCACTCCGGGTGCGATCTTCACAATTTACAGAGCCATGAAGGAAACATGAACATAAGTAATAAAATAAAAAACACACACATAAACAAATACAGGGAAAAAAAAAAATCAAATGCCTTCTACAAGATGGCAAAGCTCACCGAGGTTCGGGGCGCTGCCCGTCTGCTTGCCTCCACGTAGTTTGAAGAAGCCCCGGCCAAATGAAGCGCGGGCTTTCTTGGTACCAAAATTCCCCTCGCTTGTGGCGTTTCCTTTAGTTGGAGAAGAAGAACTACGTCCTGTTTTATTTAGGCCCTATGAGGAGGGGAAAAAACGTAGAGACAGAAGAATTAAAGCACAAATCACCACTAGGTGTCAGAGGAGGACAAGCTTACACAGAGGACCCTGTGACTGGTCCTAATCATTCATAACAAGGAGGGTCTAACTCTACTACTTAGTACAAAATGTTTAAAAAAAAAAGGAAATAGTAATGAGTATTTTTGATATAACAATAGAATATATTATTATAGAAATAATAAGTATAACAGTAGAATCAGCCAGAGCACATCAGAGATAGCCTTGTCTTACTTGATCAGTGCTGCTGGTTCCAGCTGAGCTGCTTGGTTCTGGGATGTCTAAGGTACTGAAATCACAACAATGAGAATTCAGGCCTCAAGCACAGGCTAAAAAAATGGTTTAATAATCTAGAAATGTTCTTAACATCAAGTAGAAGTAACATTACATAATTAAAAGTGTTAAGAAAAATCAACCAAAAGAAAGGAAAAAATGAAATTTGTGCAGTACAATGCATTAAATTACTATTCTGCTAACCAGCAATTAGCAGCAATTGTTTCACAGAGTCATTTAAATGCGATGTACCTAAAAATTGTTCTGCTTAAAGCCTTTGCTCACTCAAAGTACACCCACACAGGCGTTTTCACATTGGTCCCTTGATTAGACCTTTTATGTCGGCACAAATCTTCGACTCTACTCAGTCCTGTTGTTAATGCTGTGCGGTACAAATTTCACCTTTATTCTTGTTACTGGTAGGGAAACCTGTGTAGCCTCAGATTCCCAACACAGCCATAATAACCTTTACTAACCTCAAAAGTCTAATCACACCGAGGTCTAACGCAGGGATGAAAGAAATTAACTCAAACGACTGAATAATTTCAGCGACAACAGCAAACACTTAACTTTTACACTTTGATGCTGCGTCCCTAAAAGCAAACAGCATCGCCAACACACCACCTTTAGACAATCTAAATTTATTCAAGCTGATGTTTCGCTGATTAGAGAAAGGTTAAAGTTCCCAGACATCACCTAGAAGTAGACTGATATTTGTGCACAAAATGTAAATTACTTCATTTGACCCGTGAAACTAAATAAAGCAGAAAAAGAACGATGTCTTTTAATTACAGCAATCACATGTGGAAGCTTGAGTTTTACCTTCCGGCTGCCTGAAGCTGTCGCTCTCTGTCCAGTTCGTTCATTTCAGAGAGCACCGCTATGCATGGAACAGACTGAGACAACAGATAAAAGCATAATGAAGCAAAAACACTTTCCTAAAGCAGAGCATGCACCGACATCAACAAACAGAACAGCAAGAACCAAAGCTCTGAATTCCTGGCAGAAACAATTTCAGAGTGGGAGGCCAAAACTGAGTTTTTATAAAGGAAGTCCACAGTCTGGGGTTCATCCTGTGTCAGAACTGTTTTGATAGAGGTTGTGTTTACCTCGCCCAAGCTCCTTCCTGCCTCCCCCTCCAACTCCACAGTGACCTGATCAACCTCCATGGCTGCAGAGACCGAGGGATCATCTGGGATATCGTGGTAGTCATCTTCATTCAGCTTCTCTGAGAGAGCAGTGAGGGCAGTCAGCGGGGACACCATAAAGCACAAACCCACCAACATCAGTCTTACCTTTTCAAAGTTCATTGGCAGTGTTAAAAGCATTCCAACATTGTGGATAAAAGTACAAGAAAACAGGGCTTTTGACAGTCAAACGGGCGGTGTTGGGGTGTTTTTTGCACTTGAGTTACACATACTTTGACAGTGAGAGAAAATGTATTTTTAACGGCAACACAAAGTCCTGCAGCTCTATGAAAATAATCATGGATAGAAACCGAAAGGAAGCTTTGTGAAGTACACCAGAGTTTTTTAGCAATTATTATTCAAAAGAGAAGATGCCTTTTTCTACCGCCAGCAGGTTTTGGGGGTCAAAAACTGTCTCTCTTAAAATGGAGAATTAGGTGTTTTACATGTTTATTTTGAACACTTTAAGAACCAAAAGGAGCTAAAAATATGTTTTAAATCCAGCTTTGACTCAGTGCAGAAGTAGTTTTAACAACAAAACTATAAATATCAATGTGAGTAAATTTGAAATTTACGAGGTTAGATTTTCTGACCTCTGACCAGCTCCTGCACCTTTTTGCACTTTTTAAGGGACTCCTCCAGCTCTTTAATCCTTCGTTCCTGGAGACAGACACACATTATGTCATTGCAATGATGACTCCAAGTGAGTTAAAGCTGCTGCTGACGCACTGCGCACTACCTTCTCATCGTTCTCTGACGTCAGCGACTCTAAAACCCTCTTCATCTTCAACATTTCAGTATCTGGAGAAAGGAGAAGAAAAAAGATGCTTTATACTTGTGAACATTTAAACATCAGCGCCTGCGGGCTCTGAAAGCAGCCAACAGAAACCAGAAATAACGAAGCCACTGGGGCACAGTGTACTGGTCAGAAGGGCTCTTGTTTCAGCTTGCAATGATCTCTTGATTTAGTTATCGCTACAGATTAACACAGGGTCTGTGTCTGTTTTTTCAAGCAACACCACACAATTAAATGTGCCCCCCCCAGCCATTTGATAACGTAATCCAAACCTAATGAACTCCTAAAAAAATGTGCACAGGCTGATATGTTGTATAATTTCTTGCATTCTTCACCACCAGCAGCCAAACCAGCGTAGTGCGGCTGCTGACCCACAGACATAAAGAACAGCAAAACAGGCAGATCTAGCAGCTGAAGAGCAGGATTATTCCCTCGGGCGAGGTTGTGTCAGATCTGGTTTGGAGGGCAAATGTTGGGCTGGCCAGAGGCACCACTTAAAATTACAATATGTAAGACTTCTAGCCTGTGCTGGGCAAACAAACAATTTAAAACACCATTAATAACTTTTTAGGGTGAAACTCTGGCGTCTTCACTGTTTGTCCTACTGCTCTGAAGAGTTCAAGCTCTGTGTGTGAGCATCATTTACTCCACTTAAATGTCTCAACTTAAGAAAAGCCTGTTGCTCATCAAATCACCTTCGCCTCGAATCTTGTGCCAGCAAAGTCTGCAAGTTTCCCAATTGCACGTTAACCGAGTTCCTCACTTATTGTTCTAGTCTGCTTCATTTCTAACTTCTGATGGATTTCTTGTGCCTCTATGCTGAGATGGCTGAAGACAAAACAAAAGGCTTCCTGTCTTTAGATTTTACTGCACAGAACATGTTTACAGGCAGGCCAGCATGACAGAAGCACAACATTCCTCCATCAGAGTGGATAAGATAAGGTCAATTGTGGGGGTGGAAGGAGTAAGATAGTGATGTGTTTGGTATGGATCATACAGACAGACAGATAGGGAGTTAAAAAACTAAAATCAGGTTCAAATTACCTCAGACTGTCTGTGAAATGTAAGATACTTAAAAAGAAGAAGAAATGGAGAAATCCAGACAAAAGCTGTGTGATATTTGTCTGGTAAGGCTTCTGAAGGTGGATATAGTGTTGCTGGAATGGAAAATGTCTATTTTTCTAATCCTCAAGCCAATTTTGGAACTGAAGTGCATGAAATAGAACATGACAGTTATTAAAAACAGCTCCCACCTCTTTCTGCCCCCTCAGCTCTGTTGTGGCTCTCCACCTTCAGTCTGCCCTCATCCTTCAACTTCTGCAGCTCCAACTCTCGCTCCTCCAGCTGCCTCTGCAGAAGCTGCAGCTCCTCCTATAATGAGGGTTGACAAAGCCATAATTTATCTGCAGCATTTAATACTAGGAAGCAGAGAAAAGCATCTAATGCTGGAAAGAAAGGTATGCTTAAGTTAAATTATCAGAGGCACAGCAACTTTAGGGTGACTCTTAAGCAACAAATTGTTTCAAAAATGATGCCTGAGAGCTGCATGCAATTAAAATGTGATTTAGCTTGCTATAGATCATGAGTTATTAGGAGTGCATTCACTTTGATTAACAGGTGGGTGCCACTGGCTGTCTGCATAACATCGCTTACAACAATACGAATCGCTGCTAGATTGGTTAGCAAGATTATTGTCTAACTAGTCTTTAGAAAATATAGCGTCTCTGCATTGGTCCTGTGCACACCCTACAGATAGCTTCACAGATCATCGTCTACATGCTGTATCCGTTTCCCATCACCAGGGGGCAGTGTCACAAATACATAATCCATGGCCTACTCTTGCTTGTGCTACTGTTGGTCTTGCCAGCCACAAAGAAAAGAAAAGCTATAACATACGAGGAGCTGAAGAAGAAGAATGTTAAACAAGTAAAGTTTTCTCTGCAGCCACTTTATTCTGTATGCTTTTTTACCTTAGCGGGAGACTGTTTTAAGGTTGTCCCGTTTGTGGTGAACTGCGCTGTGACTTACCATATACAGCAGTGGTCCCCAACCCCCGGGCCTCGGACCGGTACCGGTCCGTGAGTCGTTTGGTACCAGGCCACGAGAGTTGAGGCTCAGGTGTGAAATGTATAGTTTTCAGGGTTTTTAATCAGTTTTCAGCGTTATTTTGTTATCGTTTACTCGGTTTTCCTGGGTCTTTTCACGTGTGTTATGAATAAACCTTTTTTTCCCGTACTGGTACTAGTTTTATTTTGTTGTATTTATCCGTGACACCTTAAAGGCCGGTCCATGAAAACATTGTCGGGCATAAACCGGTCCGTGGCGCAAAAAAGGTTGGAGACCGCTGATATACAGCATCATCCACATGAAGCTACATACTACTGGGTTATTTGAGGACTGCACAAAGCGTGTGTAGATAGTTTGCAAATCTCGTTGCGCAGGCAAATAACTCTGCAGAGACAACCACTGCACCAGAAATTTGCATTTAGCCGATTACCTTAAACCTAATGTTCTCATCCAAGTGGGCTCCCATCTGGCTTCCAAAAACAAGGTCAGTCAGGTTGCTGACCTTGGTCTTCAAAAACCGTAGCTTACTGACCCGTTGAGTGAGGTCAGAGCGGCAAGTCCACCCTTTATCTACAGTCTATGTATAGACTAGACTAAAGTACTAATGAAGCCCCTTGAAAATACGTGTACACATTAATGTCATATGACTTGAGACAGTCTTGTTTTTCAACTATTGCCTCTATCAGATGAATATTTACATAAGTTCAATGATTTGAAATACGACAACTAAATACCTGCAAAATAAATGAAACTCTGACGTTTCTCCATAGAAACGTGTCCAAATTCACATGCTCAGGTAAACTAAATGTTATATGTAGAATAAGTGGAGAGCTGCGTTACCAAAACACTGCAAACACACTGTGGCACAAGTGATGTGATTCAGCGCAAACTCAAGCTAATCAACAAATTGCATAACAGTCAGCATGCAGACTAGTATCTGACACAAAAACTACTAATTAAAAACTCAACTACTTTAATATAGAAAATTTACAAGATGTGCAGATTTATAAATGGAGAAATACCACCCTCCTACTCAAAAGAAAAAACAAAAACAAAAAACAACACTTGCTGATTAGCAATGCTTCGGTCAACATTATTTTGCTCTACAGGTGTAGAGAACAAAAAGTTAATACAGGATTTTAGTACTGGTGGAAGCACTTACAGCAAGTGTGGTGAAAATCAGGAAATCAGTGCGCAGCAGTGAAGGAGGAGAGCAGGCTTAGAGGATCTTAAGGGCCAGAAAGGAGAAAAAAGAAAAAAAAAAAGAAAAAAAAAGGGGGGGCGGGGGGGTGGGGCTGGAGATTAAACCTTCACCTCAAGTCCAGTTAACCGACCAGTGTTCCACTTTGGACGCTTGACAGATTAACATGTTGCAGTAAGATGTTAACATAACAGAAGAAATAAAAAGCGGAAGCCAAATAGAAGAGGGGTGGAAAAGAAGAATAAACAGAGAAAAATGTCACGGGGAAAATCAGAAGGATTTAAACATGTAATGATGCATTTCAAAAGATTAAAACATATTCAGATTATGGTTATGGTCAATTACAAAGCCGTTTGCTGAATGGATGTGAACTACAGACACTCACTTTGGTAGCTTTGAGTTTCTTCTCACACTGCACTCTTTGATTCTCTATATCAGTAACCCTGAACCGCAGGTCCGTCACTTCCTGGTACAAGCCCTGGGGAGGAAAACAGAACTCCCATTAACCGCTAAACTCTGATACAAACCTGAACTGGAGAGCTTCGTGGAGACTGTGCGTGGGAGAGATGTCTGTTTTTTTTTCTCCCCTTCTTCAGCAGAAGGAACATTCTTGCCAAAGGCATCAACATTATTTTCAGACTGATGTCTCTCAGGAGGGAATGAGGTGCTCAGTCTACACATGGAGACAAATCCTAGACTTAAGGGAAGGGTCACGGTTAATTAATGTGAAACTCCTTTTATCCCAATCAGCAACAGTGTAGGAGGCCTGGGAAACTGACTTTAAATGCAATGGGTATTTACTTTTTTTGTGATTGTAAACCCTTCATTTTTCAAGGAGGACTGTTGTTGGTACACAGAAAATATTTGATTACTTCTTGTTTATATCATCTTCATTTGTATTGAGAACAGGGTTTGGGATTTCAGAGAAAATGTGACTTTAAAACCGTCTCACTCAGCTAATATCATGAAAAGTATAACAGCGCAAAGCCTGTTCGGACCAAGTAGAACCAAGTTTATTTTGTTGTACCCACAATTTACAGATGCCCCCTAAACAAGATTTGGTACTTGTCTGTGACTGTTAAACTTAAGGAGTCCATTAATGTCATGAACTTCCTTTGAAAGACCTGAAACTGACAAACCGAAACACGCTGCTGCACTTCCTCAAGTCTCCACCAATGCACCTCCCAAATTTAAAGTGGATGCGATGAACAGCAGGGTGAGAGAGAAGAACATACAAATATAGTGATTTCTATATTTGTGTCACAACTTCAAACAGTAAGATATTCTACATTTTGTGTGGCTATTGTTTTAGCATTTTCATCATGTTGATGTACAAGAAGGTTATTGGTTTTGGTAGCATTTGTGCGCATACGTGTCATCATTCTGTTTGTAAACATGTTAGCTTGAAGTTTGAATGAATTGAAGGTCTTCTTCTCAAACTGCACACTAATACCCATTATAGATTACCTGCTGCTGCATAATGTTAGTGTAGTCAAAGCAAACATCTGTCATGCTACCCTTGTTTGATTTTTACTGTACTACAAACTTCTTAAAGTAGGCTCAAATGAATATATACAAAATACAATACCATTGCCTTAAAAGCAGAAACTGCCCAGACAGTGAATTTTCTTGGGGGAGGTTTGCACACTCTCAGCACTTGTTTGGAGTATGTGTTGCTGTACTGTTCTCTGTTATTCTTGGCATATAGTGTCTGAAAGAATTAGCTGCTATTGGTTGCAGTTTACACTGTAACAAAAGGAGTGCACAGAAAATTAACTGGACGCATTTTGATTCTGGATATTTATAAGGAAAATAGGCCCAGCAAATACTGACTAATAGTGTTACAGAATATATCAATATAAATCTAAATTTTTACTAATCATTTACACTCGCCTGGTGTTACGGAGCCCAAAGAAAAAGAAAAGGAGTTCCCCTTTAGATATGTTTTAATCAAATCATCATAATGCTTGACACAAACTTTTCTCGTTAGAAAGAATAGGTTTGTTTGGTTTGATAATATGAAGTGAGATTTTGAATGTGTCAAAAAGCTGCTCAAAGTAACATTATAAGGTCATGAAAACTAGGACAGACAAGACGGCCAATCAGGGTTTTCATTTAAAGCTAAACGGCACCAAAAACGGGGGGAAAAAATTTATATCCTTTTACTGCGTGGAAAGTACACATAATATATCCCAGCTTCTGAGAACAGTGTATGGAAAGCTTTTTAGCCTGTGAGAGTGGAGAAAGGGAGTATGGGTGGGTGGGGGTTATTTTGGCAGGAAACAGCTGCTGGAGCACAAGGACTGTTTAAATATCTTCTGTAACCCTTAAAGAAGTTCACGTTGCACCACATGACAGATCTCAGTCCAGCCGAGTGAGGCCGACCTTTGTGACTTTAAAACAATAAGTCGGTGGCTGCCAGGATTCAGAGTCGCACGGCACATTAGACGAGGTGCAGGTGCATCTGAGAATTAGAATGCGTGCTTCTTTTTACAGCCTACATTTCGAGGAAGGTGCTCTACCTCATTGCCTCTGTGATTTCTCTCCACAGTAGATAGCTTCAGCTTCAGGCTGGACACCTCGGTCATAAGCTCCAGCTTCTGGGTCTCCAGTGCTGTCCGGTTCAAAAGCTCCTGTGGAGCAACATTCACATGCAGTAAAGGCTGCACTATTACCAGGAAAGAAGAAAGTTTCAAAATGGGTGGTCTCGGCTATCTCAAACCACCGTTAACTGGCATTCAATGCAAGTATAGAAAGAGCCCTTACCTGCTGAAGAAGCTGCTCAGTAGCATTGAGTTTCTCGCGATGTTGCTCAAGACAGCTGTCTAGATCTCGAATCTTTTCACCTTGCACCTCCACCTGGTCTGTTAAAACGCTTACCTAGACAATAGTGAAACATGTTTTATGACCTTTAAAGCACAGAGACATTAGTTTGACATTTTGGGGGAATATGCTTATGTACTTTCTTGCAGAGAGTCAGTGTGGTGGTCAACACTATTCTCATGTGTCTCTGTGTGGAAAATATGTAACTACATCCAGCAGGCAGAGAGTTTCGCTCAACACCGAGGCTGGAAATTGGGGGAGGAACAGCTGGCTCTGTCTAAAAGGTAACCAAATCTGACTACTAACTGATAAATCACACAAAAAACAAAAGAAAACTATTTGTTTAATGAACTTGGCAACTTCTTTGACTCATAACTATCTGTCTGGCCAAGAAAAAGCTCTGAAATGTAATCAGCTCTAATATCAAATATTATCCATGGATGGATTTCAAGTGAGTCACAATCATGAGCACTTGAGTAAGGCGTTTTCAATTTAACACTTTCTGCCAAAGTAGCCTGTTGAACATTCATGTCACATATTCGATCTTGATTTTGTTCTATGAACATCCCTCAAAGACACAGTGTCATTTTATTTGAGACCTCCTCTAGCATTAATGTAGTTGCCACAAAGTATATTTTATGTAAACAGTCTTAAATGCCTGCACAGATTTGCCTAGCAGTTAAAATAAAGGTTACAACTATTGGAGGAAAAAATAGACATATTTGGGCCTGTACTAACAGAACCGAGCACATGAATTCATAAAAGAAGCAATTTTTAGTGCACATGCAGCGACACTGTGGCTTAAAATAAGAATGGAGAAATAATAATTTGTTCCCTTCCACCAGATTTCTTCCAAATCTATTGTTTAATTTTGGCAACATGCTGCAAGCTTACAAAAAGAACTGAAAGCGTGCCTTTGATCCCACTAATAACACAAGTGCTAATAGCCACAATAACACTTAATTGCACATTCAAGACAAATTGCTCGGCTGTTTTGCAGCCGTGACAGAGAGCTTTGCTCACGCACCTGAAGAATGAGACACTCTTTGTCACTCTCAAGTCGTGACAGACGCTCTTGGGCGACTGCTTCGGAGCTGTGGACGTTGGTCTGAAATAAGAGATGATACAAGGGGATCTGTATTGTTTGAGCAAACAGCTGCATTTGCAATGCAAGATAAATAAGGCTTTAAGTTAATGTTTCTTGAAATATAAGAGCTCATAAAATCGGGAGATGGTATATAAATTATGTTGAAATGTAGATCTGCCTGGGAGAAGCAAACTAAAATACACAGCTCTGAGCTACATGGATATCCTAATGGATAAACTACACACTGTTTTCTTGTATAAACATAACTCACAGTCACATGGTTTTCCCTTGAAGGAATGAATTGATACGTGTTTAAAGACTTTCAGGAAAATGTGACGGTCATCAGTGCTCTCACATGAAAGTGATTTCAGAATTGAATGAAAAGCAAACTTTTTCTCAAATATCACAAATGGAGAGACGAGGGAGCGAAGGAAGAAAAACATGAGCCTCACACCGAGTCAGCATGAGTTTTTATGATGGAAACTATTTGCAGGGAGGCTCCTATAGAAACTCCATCATTCACACACCCTGTCAAAACATTACTTCTAGTATAAACAAAGTCACAGTAAAGGCAAAGGAGCACAATCAAGAGATGAAAAGCATAGAGGATAATTCACCCCAGGCTAAATCTGCGCTGTGCAAAGATACGCACCATGCACAAAGTGACGGGTTTTTCTCATTTCTGCACACAAAATAAATACATAAATAAAAAATATCAAACGACGGCCTTTAGGTTTGCAGCAACTCTCTCTGCTCAGGAAAGCAAGAAAAGAAGAGCAGATTTTCATTTCCTCATACTTATCCACATGTAATCCTCAGGTGAATCAACTGCATTTGATGCAAAACTAGGAGCAAATGGATCCAACAAGAAAGCAATAAACTCAAAATGACCTCAACAGGTTAAGATGCAATTGAGATAGATGATGAAAAAGTCTCTTCAAGGGGCATATATAACCTTTATTACTCCCAAATGTAACTGCAAGCCGTGACCAAAGATGTATGCCACCTCTCTAAAAGGCTGGGTTTATATTGAGCTCATTTCCACATCAAAGTAGACTCCTTCTTGATCACTTTCAGCACGGATGCAGTCTTTTAAAACTCCTAATCTGAGCACTTGCATATCCAGTGACGCAAGCTGGAACTTCAGAGATCAGGACAAAGTCACAGGAAGACAAACCTGGCTAGTAGGGCTTGTAGCGAACAAGAGATTGTAGTGGCCAAAAAAAGGGAGTGACCTCCCTTAGACTTACAGCAACTCTACAACTCTATACGTTAAAAAAAATAAAATAAAATTATAAAGCATGCCTTTGACCTGAGTCACGCCCTCTGATCTTTGACAGAGGCAGTGAACCAACTATGTGTTAGTCCATGTATGGAACCAAAGATACGGCTTCCATCACCTCAATCTATGACATAACTTCATAAACCTCATGGAGCAGCAAGGGGTCCACTCACTGATCTAAAAACAGCAATCACACTGACAGGGGTCCAGAGGTGTGCAAGGAGAAGTCTTCATTAGAAATTCACGACACTTTTCGATCACACTTCAACCTAAAAGACCAGACAAAGAAATCTAGAGAGAACCCTACACGGGGTCTTTTTACCATTCGTCCGTGCAGCCACTCCGCCAGACCCTCTGCAGTGGAATCAGGAATCTGACACCGCAGGTTGTCCCTCTCATCATTATCCATCAGCTCCAGGGCTGCTCGCAAATCCTCCAGCAAGTGAAGGACCCGAAGGCCACCGAGGAAAGGCGATGTGGGAGACTGGCAGTCAAACAGCCCGTTGGAGTAGTCCATGGCCTTGGAGCCTGGCGAAGTGCAGGGGGAGGATTTAGATACATATAGAGGTTGTTATGAAATCTACATTTGTCTTTGATCTGCAGGAGTGGTGGAATCATGATGAATAGCTTGTGAACTCATACTTTCATACAGCTGCATATTCCAATTTTTTTTTTTCTTTTCAATCATTAAAAACTGCTATTGCCTTTGTTACTGCATTGATTCCTTTAAACAATCACCAACATATCAGTCTGTAAACACCAAATACATCAAACTAGATTACAGCATTTATATAGCTTGTTTTGGGGTTGATAATCTTTGTTACAGTATGTACAGTGCAAAATATTATTTAATATGAGTTATGGACTTTGCGTTTTGTTGCATTCACTAAATGGCAAGAACTCCAGGTCAGCGGTAAAAAGAATATAAATAAGATTTAACTTGTGGTGCATAAACAAACTAAAGCTCCTTTTAACTGCTTTAAATTAATTACTGCATAGCTGTGCACATTTCTTATGTATCAGTTCTTTTTCTATGATGTAACAAGATTAAACAAAACGTCTATAATGAATTTTCACAAGAGCATATGTACAGAACAGGGGTATTCGATTATGCTAACGATTATTTTGTCATTAAGAATATGATTTGGAAAAAAAATATTTATTAAAGTTCAAGAAAAAAAATCCTTGTCTTTTCATTAATTCCATGAAATTGAATTATTTTTAAAAAAAAAAAGATAAAAGAAAAAAAGAAGTTTAGTGAGGTGACTGGCATGGAGTGAATTAGAGGCGTGAAGTGTGCTAAAAGGTCAAACATAGGAGCAGTTTTGGAAAACAATTAAGTAAATGATTCATTTTTCATCTCAATTAACTTCTTATCTTGCCAAAATTTTAACAGAATTTAAAATTTGATTAACTGCACAACCCCAACACAGACACCATTTTTAATGACAGTTAAAAATGGTTGTTGCAGCTCAGAGCTGTTACAGTTGCAGCTCTTCACATCCTTCATAGAACATTTTAATTGGGGTCTCCATCAAATTCTCAAAGACCATTATGTTCGTTTAAATAGCTCACATGGTTTTCCCTCTGAAGCCATTTTCCTCCTACTCAAGTAAACATTTCAGCAAATTAAAGCATCATAACAACTGTTAGGTACTTTCTTGGATACTTTAATGCCGACGTGGCGAGAATACCACGATCATGCAAACATACTGAGCAAACAATATTTGTATGGTGTCCATCAGACAAAATATAAGATAACAAAGACAATTAAATCTCTCTGTATAAGTGGCAACTGCATTTTATTTGGAAGCAAATGCGGCACCATCCCAACTGATTTCAAGTGCATGATGTTCCCACCAAGCATGGCTTCCCCCACAGTAGCAGAGCATGAGGGCTTGATGATGCCTGTGGTTTCTGCGGAAACAGTGGGGACGGGGTGATATCATGTGATCAGCCGTCTCGTTCCCATTGGAAAGGTCAGTGCTATAATTACACACATCAGTGGAAAAGTAGGGACTCAAAAACTGAAGCCTGGTCTGCTCATCTGCAGCAGCACAAATATACAGAGTGCAGCCAAAAGCTCGCAAGCAAGAGGTTTATATTCCAAACTCACAGAGCTTGAATAATCATTAGTTTCCATCACGGCAGGGACAATGGAAACAGACCACTAAAAGCATGGTTTCAGCTGTATTTCAGACTCATGTATATTCAGAAGGTTTACATTAAACTGCAGGTAAAAGTGGTAAAGTTATTGTCCGCTAGACTCTGTATTTGCAATTTAATGATTTCCAGATGTGAGCAGACCCTCATAGCTTACCATGCCCACTTGAAAAAGTGCTATTCCCAGGTCTTAGAGTCCAAATGTTCACTGTGGTTACCTGCTATGATCCCATCCATTTGCTCCAAGGCTGCTGCCAACATCTCGCTAGCGTCAGACATCATCTTGTGTTCAATTGTTCTGAAAGAGAAGACAAGCATAAGAAAAAAGGGAAACTCCATAAAGGATCTTGGCCGGAACTAAAAGGCATTAAAATATACTTCAAAATCAAATCACTGCCAAATATGGTGTCTGCAGCTATGCCTGCAGTAGTCTTTTTTATGTTATCAGTTCACAAACAGACTTTGATCGTTGTAAGACAGAAAAGATTGAAAAGTGGCCATCCCCCAAACTGCTGGAGTATTGCACATGAGGTAAAAGTATTGCCATTACTGCGTAAAAGCTCTTCAACTTTTCATCAAAGCAACTATTCAAACTGGATCTGGCTAAATAGATGTTTAACAGCACTCAACTACAACTTCTAAATACACCGTGTGATGAGATGGTGTTTCATGCCCACATGAAACCACATATCACATCATCAATAGCCACTAAGACAACAGCACCGACAGCTTCTCTTCACAGAATTCAGAAATTTAATGACACTAGTGCAGTGTTTATTTGGATAATGTTACAAATTTTCTGGAGCTACAGTTTACAAATGTTCCCTGAAAGCATCAGGGTTGGCCTTATGTCAGTGTTTGGAAAAACGCTTAGGTGTAAGCACACACTCATTGAATGTGTGTGCAATTGTGCTTGTTCAAAAAGTGATTGTGTGATGGGCAGACTTAACTCCAGCTCTTGAGAGCTACTCTTCCAAAAGAAATTTTAAATGAAGGACTGGTTTGTCACAGCAAACCAAAGACTGAACAGATTAAACATCTGAAGTCATCTTTGTTGGAAACAGTTTGTTTTTAAAAACAATCTAAATGATTAAAAATGATTACACTGGCAAACTTGTAACTTTGGTTTTAGAGTTAAAGTGAGAATCAGAATCAGGCTAACGAGGGTATGGATGAATGTCTAGCATTTGTTTGGCTACTTTGATGGCTAAAAATGAGGTTACAAAGAAAGTCCCTCCCCCTCCCCCCCCAAAAAAAAAAAAAAAAGATGGCTAAATGTTGTTAATTGGTAAAAGATTTAGACTGCAGGCAAGTGAGTTCGACCCAATTCTCTCAAGTGCTCTTTTTATACAGAAAATATGTTACTGACCCATTGCCAATTAACTTAATTAGCACCAAAAGGTTCCTCCAGCTGTTTCTCTTTAGTACTACTTACTCTTCCAGCCGTTTGCTGTCCCTGCCCCAAGTTTTGTGTTTTAATATGTTGCTGCATTCAAATGATAATGAGAATTTTTTTTCTTCATAAAAGAGTAAAATGCCTCAGTTTAAACAACCAGTGTTTTAAAATGCTGTATTTGGGATAAAATATGGATTTTTAGGCATTCCATACGTTTTTATATAATAGTCCACATTACGATATGTCGTGTTGTTTGACATTGCATTAAAAACAATGTGGGCATACACTGGCCCTTTTCTTGTGCAACCATCACTCCTAATGTTACCCAGTAACAGTTTTTAAAATATAGCTGATGTAACACGCTGGACTAGCTGGACATGTTTTCAACCAAGAATGTCAGTATTCCCTAAAATGCCAGGTCTCAAAGTCTACTGTGGTGAAAACACTGGAACTTGGTGGGAGGGATGTTTTGATCCAAAACAGGACTGGAGAGCCACTTCCTAAGAGTAGGCAGACAAATTTGCAAACTGTTCATGCCACGTCTAAACAACTAAAATTAACATGTCCAGTAAAGAAAAGCAAGACAACAACAGTAAACTGCCATTTCTGGTGAATCAGGCAATTCCCTAAAGAGTCCTTTACATATATTTTTGATGCCACCCTTGTCCCTGTTGTAGTTACTGGTAAGGAAATTGCACTGTTGATGCACAATAGCCTGTTTTGAACCAGAAAGCCTGCCTGTATGCATGCATTTACATTTCCACTTGAAAAAGAAATTATTATTAAGTTATCACTAATCTTGTTACACTAAAAGGTCTCATTCTTCCTTTTCAAATGACTGCTGCATCAAATTACCCTTGCAGTCGGCGACACAAAAAAACGAAAAAAAAAAAAAAAAAACTGGCTGCCTCAGAGACAAAAAACAAAGTGATTTCCAGGACTTATTATCCAGAAGCCCTTATTTCCGGCGAGTGGGCAGTCACGAGTGCTCATGGCCAGGCTCCTCTCTAAAATAATGGCACTATTCTCCCAGGGGTCTCAGGCCTTGTAGCTCCGGCATGCTCGGCATTTCAAACTTCCATAACAAAGTTGGACAATATACCCATGACCAGTGGATTCAAACACTTATCACATGTCTCTCTTTTACTTGCACTGGCCACTTATCGCTTCAAACAAAATCTGATTTAGAGGAACTGAAATAGTAAACAATATGGCACAGAGAGCCCAGCTGTCCGACATAAAAACAGTAACCCCACTTGTTCAGACATCGCATAGGGGAGGGGG
>NW_024582410.1:2769296-2778673 GCF_018398535.1 Haplochromis burtoni
GGGGGGGGGACTAGTGGCTTTGCCTCATTTCCTCCCTCTGTGGGGTCACAGTGTCATACCCAGTAGGTTAAGAAATTGGCATTAAGGGCTTAATTAAGACCAATGACCTCAATATGTGAGCTGGGTTTGCTACAGTCTGCTGTTAAAACAAGGAGCCTTAAGTGCTTTGGCGCCTGGTTTAACTGCAGAGAAGTGGGTGTAGGTTTGTTCCAAAATGTCATACAAAGTGCTGTATTTGTAGTACAACATCAACATATCATTACGCTTGAATCTAAACAGAACCCTGGTTATGCAGACACATGCATCTGAAGATATAACAACCTGCTTTCCATATAAACTGTAAAGTTTCCAAGTGGAATGAGGTTGGAGGCACACCACCGATGCACTTCTTACTACGACTGCTACTACTATGCTTTACTCTGTGATTTGATGGAAACAGGATGCTTTTTGAATAAACTCTGGAGGAAATATATAGCTCAAGAGTCATATTTGTTGCTGGAAACACTTTTGAAATTTAAAAACAAACAAATAAACATGTAAATAATGCATCTTCACAAGACACCCTAACTCATGCTCTGTTCAGCTGTCCTTAATGGTCCCATTTTTTTGTCCCTTGAGGAGATATGAAATAGAATGAGTTGTCATGTGATAAAAGCCACATCGAAACTGGAATGAGTTTCATGTGAAATCCCATTTAGTAACAATTCCCATGAAAGTCAAAATGCCAGGTCAATTTATCTCTGGAAAAGAGTCAAAACAGGAATTAAATGAGCACATGAAAATAAAAGTCAATTTTGTGCTGGCCATGCAGCAAATAGATGGCACTGAAGCTTTCCGTAAAAACTGGTTTGGTCATTCTTTAGACTCAAAGCCTTTAAAATGTCAGGGAGTTTCCACTTTTACTCACATCAGTGATGAACAGGTCAACCATTTAAAAAATAAATTATATATATATATAAAATATGGCTAAACCTAAAGATGAGAGTCCATCTGTGGCCTTGTGAAGGAGGGTCCATATGAAATTATATTGTCTGATGCCTGAAGCGTAGGAGTGATGACTGCATACATTCCTAAGCAAGCCAGTTCTCCCACAAACTAAACACTAATACCAGGCAGTGACATTCCTGCTGACCTTTTTGACCCTCTTTCCCTCACACTAAATCCCCCCAAGGACTATATTATGTCAAAGCCCAAGACATTTAAACTGATCCATGAAGGGAAAAGATAAAATGCCAACAAGAAACAACAAACAAAAGCTGGCGTGTCATATACATGGAGGCAACTCAAATGGATTCAGATATTTTACCCCAAGCAAAAAAAAAAAAAAAAAAAAAAAACCCCACGCAGAAAAGAACTGAACCTACAAACAAGTATTGTCTATCTGCTAGAGCCAGAAATATCCTATTCCTCTGTGCCATGGAGCTCCATTGTTGACCACAGTAGTTTGTTTTGACATCACACATGATCCATCCTGTGCCCAAAGTCTATTCTTCCCTGATGAAAGTTGAAACACATGCAAACATTCAGTCCTGCTGAAGTAATTTTTCCTCAAAAGAAAAGATAGTGTCCAGCTGTTTATGGAAATTGCTTAACCCTTACTTTTTTTTAATTTTTTTTATTGTCTTAAGTAGGAAGGAAGAGGCTTGGTCCTGACTATCATAGATATCTTTTCAGACACACCAGGAAAACACTGATCAGAAGGAAAACACGTCCACATTACAGACTTTTGCAAAAACTTAACCACAATTGGCCTCCAGTTTGTTTTAAAATATACCATCAAGACCACAAATATCTTTGTGGGACTGAGCATCATTGTTATCCCACATATTGAGATGATGTAATGATACTGAGACGATGCAGAGCCAGCTTCAAGTGGTTGTAGCTTTTCCTTAGGCCAACGTCTTTGCTCTGTACACCCAGCTGGTTGTTGCATAATTTTTGATCGTCAGTGTCAGGAGAAACAACATCGGGAAACAAAAACAGTAGACACAACCTCTAACTTGATTTCACAAGAATCGCCCTTTATATTTTAAGTTAAAGACCATACAATATTAGAAAGAAAACCCCATCGGTTGACTGTGATCAGATGACCCTCTATGAGCAAGCATTTGTTGATGGTGGTGAGGAAATACTCCTCTTTAACAGGAAGAGACCTCTGCCTGAACCAGGCTTAGGGAGGGGTACGTATCTGCTGGGACCAGTCAGAGGGTAAACTTCTATGAAAGAGATGGACATTTCACTCCAAGCCTATTCAACAATGCTCTTTTGATACACTTTTACAAAGCAAATATCCACTTATATCCATCATGAATAAATTGCTCACAAACCTTAGTTCACTCTAAACTAAAGTTTTTATTTTAAAAAGGGCAATAATTGCAAAAGCAATGGATAAAAAGCATATGTTCAGAGGCCTAAAAACAGCTTTTTTGTGGAGGTCTGAGAGGCCATCTAACACTATAAAAACCACACTATAAAACCGCATTAATGACATCATTCACTTATTGTTCTGCTCTTGCCATTTGAATAAATGTTTTCCCCCCCAAAAAAGGAATCAATGCTACTGATCTAAATCCATCTGACAGAAGAATTTTTCAATTTTAAAGAAAGAAATCAGTAAGAGAATCAAACTCTACTTTTCTGGGGCTAAGAGGTGGTTTTAACGTCAACCAGATGGATTTGGAGTGATACAGAATGAGGAGGGGGAGGGATGAAGCATCTGAAAATAGGCTGGGATTACTTGACCATACGTTGAATGGTCGGTCTCTGTAACACACACACGCCTCTACCGGTGCCTCGTGCTCCTATAACTTACCTCCAGCTGTGGTACAGATGTGCATTTCAGAATGTAGCATAAGAAGCAGCATAAGGTGAAGTACTACAACCCAGTTTGTCGTAGGAAGTTTTGACCTGCTCATAATCAGCTGTACGATACTTTTGCTCATGGTTTGTAAATCTGTGTGACACTTTAGGTCAAAGGTCTGAGAACAAGTTTAAAATAACTTGCTACCATAAGTTCATGACTACTTCTTCTTTAAAAGTAATCTAATCAATACATTCGCTTCTCCTTCAGCACCATCACCCTTGACTAAAATAAACTGCAAATATAACCAGATCTGAAACTATAACTGAATACAGACCGTCTCCAATACACCTACATTGCTGCCATTCCTTTTAAAACATTTGTTTTAGTCGGATTTGAACCCTCCTGAGCTGAACTGACAGCTAATAACAATGACAAAAGTTACTAAGACATTAATCGACTTATAAAAACTTATTCAGTACAAGAATCATCTGCAGGCTTTTGTGCACTGGAGTACAGGGCTGCACCTAATGTTTTTCCACACCAGTTGTCATCACTGCATTTTATGATTGAATATTCTGGCCCACCTGCCTTGCTCTTGGTCTTCCTGTGCCACCCAATTTAAGAAAAAGCCCCGTCAAAAACTCCAGTCAAACACCCTCCTTTTGTTTACCCTTCCCCCTGAGAGATGGTGCATAGAACTTTCAGTCTGGGCTACTGTGAGGTCAGGTTGTTTCATAGTAACGTCAGACACTAAACCAGCACTGGGTTTCTCACTGCAGCACCGGCTGCCGCAACACGCTACACAAACAAGTCTTTGTCTTTTAGAGCCTCACATGGTAGCACCACGACTCTGATCCCAAGTTATTGCAGTTTTTCCACGTGGCCCAAACTACATCACAGGCAGAATTCAAACTAGAGGGGAAAAATAAATTGTCAAAATAAAGAAAAGCTCTGGAGGAAATGAGTAAGAGATCTCAGCAAGCCAAGAAAAACTACAGTTTGTTGCCTTTGTTATCACTAACGTAACTCAGAAGTCCTAGTATTACTCACACCATTATAAGCGCTTCCAATAAACAGGATTGAAACAGAGGCATCCTTACGCTCAGGAAGACCTTCACTCAGTCCTGTCAGGAAGTGCTTCCTGGCAAATTCTGGGGAAATGTCTTCCTCTTGCAAAGACACTGCAATTTTCCTGCAATCCCTTCACACACTGCAATAAAAGCTGAAAGTCCAGGAGCTCCTATATTACTTCTGTCACATCATAAAGGAGCCTTTAGCATCAATTTTACTGAATTTAGAGAGGAATGAGCCTTTAAATCTGTTCCTGTGAGACAAATGTTTTAGATTAAGACGTTATAATTAATTTCAGAAGAATGTAAACATCCCAGTATGTCATGTGGCTTCAACATGACACCTCCCTTCTTTCAAAATACACTACCACAAGATAACTGCACCAAGAATGCAAGGAATGCAAATATCATGGAGAGAGGGAAAAAAAAAAAAAAAAGGTGCCTGAGATAGAAAGGCCCCCGTAGAATTTTTGGACACGTGGCTTTAAGAAAAACAAAATCTAAATCTAGAAAACTTTGGGGAGTGTGCCATGTAAATCTTATTGCAAGGCAAGTTTACTGCCATGGGCCAATAATGGACTTTGTCCTGACTGACTGACTGACTGACAGACACACACACACACACACGCGCGCACACACGCCTGCTGCCTGAGGAAACATGCTTCCAGGAGATTAGACTTATTTATTTGTGTCTCTTAAACAATCACTAAGCAGTTTGTTTTACTATGCTCCTGTAACATCAGATATGGCTGTGCAAGCAAGTGTGCATCAGCATGGGTTTTCTGAGACATGAATCATTGGCTGAATGAGTGAGGTGAGAATACAAATGTGGTTATTGACAGAGAGGGAAATAAAATCCTTTGTTAAGTTTTAGGTTATCTGCCTGCAGGCCAAGACGTCACCAGAGGGAGATCGGGAGAGTAGAGCACTGCCAGGGGGTCATGTGCCTCAGGAGTGGGGGTTTTCCTGAATAAAAAAACTACACTGCAGACTTTTACCCACACAAAGGCTGCATAAGTCTCAGGCTGATGATGAAAAAAGCCGACACTGGACCTGAATCAGCTATAAAGTGCTGGCTCCTACATCATTTTCTAAATGATGCTGGGCGCCAAACGAGTCTGACTGGAGGTTCACGACAGTGATTCATAAGTTGGCCTGCACATTTATGGATACATAAATAAAATGTGATGCAATAAGGGTCCTCACATACAAAGCTAGCACAATTAAAAGCACTAAAAGAAACTGCAATGCTTTGAAAAAAAAAATGTACCGTCTCCAATAACTTTATCACTTCTATGGATTATTAGTATCTACATGTGTTTTTTGTTAACATGGAATTTAAACACATGTGTGGTGCATGGGCTGGTGATTTAACCCCAAATAACATTTTAAAACTGCAGTGAAATATCACAGTAAGACCCGGGGAGATTTTCTATATAAGTGTTCACCGATGGTGTAGAAATAGAGGAAAATACTAATTATAATATCACAATAAATTCACCCATTCTAAATACCTCAACACAATTATGGCTATTTAACTTTAGGCTGCCATATGTGCAGTATAATCTTAAATAGCCATTAACATAGGGAATACATTCAATATTCAAATGAATACGCAAAAGTTAGGGAGGGGGGGGGAAGCTCACCTCTGGGTTAATACGTTAGCTAACACGTCCACATCGTTTTTAGCTTCAAGTCCAATTAAACAGAAAACAAGATGACTTTAGCGTTTTTAACACCATAAAAGTCAAGTAAGCACTTTAGTAAAGACTGGAAAAGTCAACAGTTAACAGTAACTCTGTTTTTAAAACTGCAAAAAACTTAATTGAAACTTCGGAAAACTTACAGTTTTCGACCAAAGAAAAAGTTTTAACGACGGGGTCCTGCAGTCTCCAGTTAGCTTACTCCAAACTCTTTGGCCGCCTTTCAACGGAGCTTCATGGTCGCCGTTCACCTTCTCATTGAATTTGTCTGTGAAATGAAGTTTTCGTCCAGCTAAAAAAAGGCGATAGAGTGCGGCGTCAAGTTAAAGCCACACAGGAAGAAACTTCAGGAAGTCATGACTTCAGAATAAAAGCATAAAATCCGTTAGCAGAGGAAGAATCGCTTTTGCCCTTCACAATAAAACTCATGTCCTCTGATATTAGACTAAGACATGACATTTCTTGTATCTTTCTCACTGCTGCCACAAAGCAACACTTTGAATTCAGTAATTTTCATATTTTTTCCAACCTTCATGATAATAAAATGATTAAAAAAAACATCTTCTGCTCCCAGTGTTAAGAAAGTATTCTATATGAGCTTTGTCATCCCATTGTAGGCTAATATAATGTTGTATGTTATTCTTAACTTATTATTATATATGAGAGACAGCAGATGCTGAGCAAAGTAAGACAGAGAAGGTTGAGATGATTCTGACATACAGAGGAGGGATAGTGGATATAGTGGAGATGAATGCTCAACGTGGTTTTCCTCTTCTCCTCTTATTTAGCAGCTCCACTGATATATCAATGGAGGACATAGAGGGTTAGTGTGACGGAGGAAGCTGAGACAGACAATCCACTGTAGTGACCTCTAAGTGATGATAATGATTTCATTTAGACTTTTACCTTTAATTGTGCTGTATTCAACTTTTTACAAAGAATTTATTCAAATACAAATTCAAATTTTTATTTGTCACGTACACAGTCATACACAGTATGATATGCAGTGAAATGCTTAGACAACTGCTCGTGACCTAAAGAAAAAAAAAGGAAAAGGCTATGAATAAGACAGGAAATAAATATGAAAAATTAAAAAGTGTAAATTTAACTAGGAAGGAATAAAATATAGAAAATTAAGGTTAAAAATGAAATAACTGTACAACAAAATACACAATACACAGTATAGAACTATATAAGAATGTATGAAGAAATATAAATAAATAAATATATATATACACACAATAACAGCAGCTGTACAAGTATTAACTGGAATCTTTGTATCTATTATCTTTGTAAAATAGAAATTATTATTAAGAGTTTCTATTTATCATATGTCATTTATTGTTTTTTACTTTTCCCCCTTCATTTAGTTATTTCCGTTTGTGCAATTTTTTAACATTTATTTTGCCATTTTGTTTTGTCACATGGTATTTTACTTAATATTTAAGATTTCTGTCTATTTTAATAGTGTTTCTTGGTTTGAGTTTTTGGAGAGGTTTGTAGCAATCCAGCGCAGAGTTTTTGACATTTATATTCAGATGTGTTTCTTGTTCACATATGATATACATGCTGCAGTGAAGATTTACATATATACTCACCAGCTTCTTTGTTATGTACATCTTGTACCTTCAGAGCTGCCTTAATTCTTCATGACATAGAAAGAAAGTGCTGGAAACATTCCTCAGAGAATTTGGTCCATATTGAGATAATAGCGTCATAGACTTCCTGCAGATTCATTGCATGTACATCCCTGATGAAAATTTCCATTCCACCACATCCCACGGTGTTCTGATGACGTGGAGGTCATTTGAGTGAACTCATTGTCCTGTTTAAAAAACCATTCTGAGAGCAGCCATCAGAAGATGGGTGCACTATGTTTATAAAGGTGTCCAAAGTGTGCCAGTGAAATATTCCTTGCACGTTACACCACCAGATCCATGTTTTCATGCTGTTTATGGCAAATTATGATACTACCATCCAAATGTTGCAGCAGAAATCAAGACTCCCCAGACCAGCCCATGTTTGAGGTTCTAGTTGTGGTGATCCTGTGTGAACTGTAGCCTCAGTTTCCTGCTCATTGCTGACAGGAGTGGCACCCAGTGTAGTCTTCTGCTGTCCATTCTGAGATATTTTTGGTACAGATAACAGATACTTTGGTGATAACGAGTGGCTATTTCAGTTACTGCTGCCTTCCTGTGAGCTTGAAGCAGTCTGCCCATTCTCCTCTGACCTCTGGTATCAACAAGTTTTTTTAGCCATAGAGCTGATCGCTGAATATTTTCTCTTATTCAGACCATTTCCTGCACAAACTCCAGAAAAGACGGTGCAGGAAAATCCCAGTAGATCAGCAGTTTCTAAAATATCCAACAATGCTGTGTTCAAAATCTATTCACTCAGTCTACGTGTCTAAATGTACTGAGTTGCAATCGTGTGAATGGATGATTAGATATTTGTGCTTGAAAAGTACCTAATAAATTGGCCAATTAATCAATATAATGTGTAAACTAGTGGTTCTCTGTCTTTTTTCTGATTTGCCTCACTTCAGTTGCCAAAAGAAGTTCATGCCCCCTTGCACCAAAATTTCTTTAATCAGTCATAAACTATTAAAAATATCGAAGCTAAATTTTAGTCAAATGCCCAACTTGCAGTGGCTTTATGCGCCGCAAATGGGACCTGCCCCATGGTTTGAGAACCATGTGTGTCAATATAAAACTGTTATTTTATTTAGAATTATTTTGTTTGTGTTTTAATTGTTTTTTGTGATTCATTTACTCTGTTTCATTGCATAATGCTTAATATTGTGAAACATAACACACTGACTGAATTATTTTGGACGTCACTATAATGCAGAAGCCAGCATGTGTGATGGTGAGCTGTGTGGGAGAAAACTGAGAACAAATAAAATTAGCATCACACTGAGTGCAAATTAAAAGCTTTAAAGGTCACATTAATTTTTATTCCATTTTAGAATATTCACATGCTGCTTTAAAAAAAAGAAAAAGAAATACACGCTGCAAGTCTCCTGGTAAACATTTTCAGACACATCTACCAGTAGGTGGAGTCAGAGGTGTTCTCATGATGCTGGGAGCATGCTCAAGGACACCCTCGGTTTCAGACACAAAGGAGCCTTGATTTTATTTTATAAGACATCGAGTGTGTACTATAGACATGATGTAACACACTTGCCTTGGAGCACATAGAGGACATTTTTGTTTCTGCCTGAAGTGAGGAGAAAATAGAGACATGGTGCATTGTGTGTTTAATGGCAGAATAAACTTAAACAGCACCGACTGAATTCCTGAGAAACAAGCAGTGTAATGAATGTGCTAACATGAACTCTCAGACCCTCCTGTATAATATCATGACACATGTCTGCACACATTCTGCGAGTTTTTACGCTTTAGTTTGAAGTGGCATTCTCCTTTCTAATATCACTACGAAGAACTGTGAGCTAGTATTACTCTGTAAGTGAAAATCTTCAAGTCAAGTCAAGTCAAGTCAAGTTGGCTTTATTGTCACTTCAACCATATACAGTTTAACAGTACACAGTGAGGCGAAACAACGTTCCTCCAGGAACCGAGGTGCTACATGCAACATAAATTTACAACATAAATGAACAGAAACCTCTAAACTAGCTAACTAAGAGGCCTAGTTAGCTGGCTAGCAGGGACAAGACAGACTGACCTAACATAAATTACAACATAAATTAACAAAAAACTATCTAAGGAAGACTTTTTTTTTGTTATCAGACAGCAGACAACAAAGTGCACGTGCAAATGTGCAAACAAGAGCAGCAAGTGA
>NW_024582410.1:2784532-2797580 GCF_018398535.1 Haplochromis burtoni
AGAAAGAACTGTTGGAAGCTCAAAAAGCATTGGAGGAAGAGAAAAGCACAGCACAAGAAGCCAAAAATAAATATCAAACTGCAAAGAAGGAGGCAGGAAATGTGATGCAGGAATTACAGGAGGTGCAGGAAGCTTTTGAAGAGGAAAAAAGGAAAATGCAGTTGGCAACACAAGAAGCTGCAAATGTAACGGCTGAAGCTGAAACACTAAGGAAGGAATTACTGCATGTGAAGCAACAACTTGAAGAGGAGAAAAAACGTAAACATGAGGCAGAAAATGAGATTGAAAATTTGAAGAAAGAATTGTTGGAAGCTCAAAAAGTGTTGGAGGAAGAGAAAATTAAAATACAGGAAGCAAAGAAAGAAATGGAAGATACAAAGAGTTACACTCAAAACATGAAGAAGGAACTGATGAAAGTGCAAGAAGAACTTGCAGAAGAGAAAATTGAGGTGAAGGCATTCAAGAAAGAAATGACCAAGAAAGACTGCAAAGACGCACTTAAAGAAATACGAAAGCACAAAAAGGAAGCTAAAGAGCTCCTCAAACAGAAAGTGAAACTGGCCAAACAGCAGCTGAAAGAAAAATTTAAAGATGCCGAGGAGCAGCTCAACAAAACCTTAAAAGAACTGAAGGCAAAAGAAAAGCAAGCCGAGGACAGGAGGGGATTCTGGAGCAGACTGCTGAGAAAGAACTGACCCAGCAGCATCGAGTTTGAGGACATCAATAGTTTCTTCCTCCTCTCTCCACCTTTCTTTCACCCCATCCTTCTTCTTGGGACGTTTGTTTGTTTTTTAAAAACTGAAATACACAAATAAAATTGCCATAACTTGACCTCATGTTGCCTGCTTCTTTTCTTGTGTGTCTGTGGATGTAAAACAGTAACACACTTTCTGCTCTGTGTCTTTAATTGTAAATAAATGCAATATGTTTTCATTTTAAAATGCAGTGCAAAAAACTTCTGCTCTAAATCTTTTTTTTTTTTTAGCAAAAAGCTTTTTTTTTTGCCTGTTGTGGAAGTTTTCCATTTAAATAAAGCCTGCAGACGAGCGGTGAGTGGTAGCTAACATTCTTTAAATATGTAGCCAGTCAACAGTCTGGCTTCATAAAGTGTTTTGCCTATCACAAACAATCTCTGGAGACAATGCCTAAAAGTATCAGCATGGTGATTTTAGTGGCTATGGAAACGTTGTTGCTTGGAAGTACCATAACACCCTGTAACAATTTTTAATTTCCTCGCATGGTGAGGGAGCCAAAAGTGAGTGCAAAAAATGTCTAAATTGATGTCAAGTTGTTCTGGGTTAAACTGAAGAGTGAGGTTCCACTCTGAGGTCAAGTGTGCCTGTTGGTGCAAATTAATAGAAAGAGTCAGGACACTGAATATCTGGCAGTGCAGCTAGAAATCGTAATTCATGTATGAATTATCTGCTAGTACTAAAAGCACCAGATTGTTTTGCATTTGAAGAAGTTTCTGAATCACAGACTGAAAAAAAAACAACTACTGTGCATTAATAGACAGTCAAAATACAGCAAAAAGGAAAAAAAAATCACTTCTGGTTATTTTTCTGAGGATATATTGTTGAATAAATGTCAGCTTCACAGGTAAACAGACAATATGAGAAGCACATCAAGATGAGGTTCATGGAGAACATTTGGAGAGAGCAAATTTGTATTTGACCCTTTGCTGCTGTTATTATTAGAAAGTCTAATAACTGCAGAAGCTCAATGAAGGCTCAGGCCTGAGAAGGACGCATGAGGACATGTAATGTAAATACAGATTTCACAGTCTGCATAAAGATTTTTATTCCTCTTTGTTGTCAGACATGGCAGCAGTTCTCTCTTCTCTTATTTGATGGCTTTCATATTATTTATACTGAACCGCATAAGCTGTCTGTTCTCCTTGGAGAAGAATGAAAGAAATGACAAGCACAACCATGCAACGTAGCAGACAACAAGCAGTCTAAATTCACTTTATGGCCCAAACAATCCCACGCTTGGAACGCCAGTGATTCATTCTTAGTAGTTCATGACTGTTTGCTAAGAATCTTTTAACCCCCAGTTAACAGTTTCAGCTCTTATGCAACGCTGTGTTGGCTGGAGAAACATATACACTCAAACTGGCAAAACAAGCCAGTTTACGGAACAGTAAGACATTTTTGAAAAATAAGATGGAAAAAAACAGAAAAACCTTCCGTTACAATTTGAAGGGTGTTAAGGTGAGTCAGACTTCCTGTTTTATTTCGGTAGCTTGTTGTCTTTGGTGTCTTATTCCTGGTTTTACTTTCCCTGGCTCATTGTCCTTGATTTTTTGCAGCTGTGTCTTGTTACGCTTATATTTCCACTCTTCCTGATTACCTTTAATACCATAAGTATTATAAGTATTTAGTCACACATTCAAATCATTGGATGCAGGCGTTCCAATCACCTCCACGACCACTGGTGTGTAAAATCAAGCACCTGTGGCCATGGAGGTTTAGATATGTGAATTCCACCCTGGTACCATGGTAGAATGTAGGAAAGTTTCCTTACTACCATATATTTCACAGTCAACTGTTAGTGGTATTAAAACAAAAAGGAAGTGACTGGGAACAACAGCAACTCAGTGGCAAATGCTCAGGTGCATAATATCCATAGGTCGCCAACTTTCTGAGTCACTCGCCTCCAAACTTAATGAGAGCTTCATGGAATGGGTTACCGGGGCAAGCATCTGCATTCAATCCTTACATCACCAAGTGCAATGCAAAGTGTGGGATATAGTGATGTAAAGCATGCTGCCGCTGAACTCTACAGTAGTGGAGATGGGTTCTCTGGAATGACAAATCCCACTTCTCCATCTGGCAATCCAATGGGTGAGTCTGGGTTTGGCGGTTGCCAGGACAACAGTACTTGTCTGACTGCATTGTCCCAAGTATCCGGTCTTTAAGTGATGACATGATGAATCCTGCATTCTGGGCCCAAAGTAGTCTGTATTTAATAAGGCTGTTGTGTTTTTAACATGTTTTAATAGTTTGTATCTTGTTCTATTTAATCTCAAAAAGCCCCTAAAAACAGTCAGTGATCACTGTCAGCGTCTCTCGGGTTTTATTACCGCTATTCATTTTAAAGCTCAGTTTTTAAATCTGTACATGTAACTACAGCCCAGCCCATGCAGCAGTATATGAATGACTAACCTCGTATTGCGGATGGATTATCTCAGTTGTTCTCCTGGCTGAAGTTTGGTCCTTTTACAGCATCCTGCCATGCGATTACATTTGTTCCTGACCAGAACACTCACGTTAACTTTTATCGAGTGGAAAAAAGTCCTTGTTCGTTAGCGTTCATCCTCCAGCTTCACTATTTATATTATGCTAACATAGCTGTGTTGCTAGCGGTCACGTAGCACATCATTATATACCAGCTAGCCCAACTTCAGTAACCCTACAAACGTCACTGCTGTTTAGTTTTCTGTCTTCATTTATGTTGGAAGTGATAGCAGAGCTGTACGTTTTAATTTGTTTTCAGTAATCCCTCAGTCAGAACATGGTATATTATATTTAGATGGAAACTAGCGCGCTAAATCCCTGCTAACTTCTAACTCTGTTAAATTTCATAAATTCTACTTTCATGGATGTCTGGATGTTAAACTTAATGGTTACACCTGGTAAGAGCAGCACACTGATCATTTTAGTACAGATGAAAGATTTTAGACAGTTTTTTAACTCTCAGTGATGCTGCAGTGATTGTTTGACTTAAGGACCTGTGGCGGAGTTTGGGCCCAGACATGGCTAATGACGTCAGACTTAAAGACCAGACAGAGTTTTGTGGAGGAAAGATTATGGTGAGGCCTTGTTTTTTGGGTTCTTTCCACTGAAAGGAACTCTTATAGCTTCAGGATGCCAAGACATTTTAGACAACTTCATGCTCCCAATTTTGTGGGAACAGTTTGGGAATGGCTACTTCCTGGTCCAACATGACTGCGTATCAGTGCACAAAGTATAGTTCATAAACATGGACATAAGTGAGTTTGGAGTGGAAGAACTTGAGTAGCCTGCACAGAGCCCTGACCTCATCAGAAAGAACATCTTTGGGATGAATTAATGCAGAGACTGCAAGCCAGGCCTTCTCCAACATCAGTATTTGACTTACAAATGCGCTTCTGGAATAACAGTGCATCCACTGGTTTCAGCAAGCTCACAGTAAAAGACTCAAAAAAGTCAGTGTGCATGGCCATTCAGGGTAACTGCTTTTAGACTTTAATTAGAAAGCATTTCTTATTAATGACATTTGTGACTCTTAACTGCACTTTTGTCCTTGTGAGGAGTCTGTGTTGGACTGGGAGCAGTTTAAAAAAAAGTACTATATATATATATCTATTATATATATATATATATATATTAATCATATTAATATATATATATATATATTATATATAATATAATATATATATATATATAGTATATATATTATTATATATATATTAGTAGATTCAATTTGCAAAGCTAACATCTACGCAGTCTATTTACAGTACTGCTCACTGTTTGAGCTACAGGTGAGTAATAGAGGGGTATAAATGTGATATCTGTTGGATTTTCCTGGAAACTACTTCTCAAGTTTAAAAAATCACTCAAAATAACAACAACAACAAAAAGAAAAGCAAAGATAAATGACTGCTAGAGGCCACAAAGATAGCTTTTTTTAGTTAATAAAGCGTGTATTGCAATAACAATTATGTGTTACAAGCTGAAACGCTGAAATTTTGCTTTGCGTATGGAAACGAAATGTGACTAATGGATTAGTCAGCTTTAGAGAGCCTGGTAAGTGAGTTTTGTTATATTCTAACAGAACTAAGCAAACTCATTTCAATCAATTCTTTTGGGTTTTTATGATCAGTATTTTGTTAGGTCCTATGTGTGTGGGCCACACACACAATTCCATGCTTACACTATTTCATTGATTAACTAAACAAAACACACTCAGGCCTCACAAGCCAGTAAACATCAGAAATATTTTTTATCATGTATATTTAAAGGATATTTAGTATGTTTATCAGACCTCTAGAATGCACAGTGGTGATCAGAAGGAGTCACAGAAATCAAGTTCAAAGAAGACAACTCCAAAGGGCCTTTTATGCTGGTTTAACATGCAAAAATGTGGTAATTAGTATTAAACACAAAGTACTCAGGCACATGGAATGTTATGATTATTGCAGGCATTTGCATTGGAAATTTAGTATCCCATTATGAGTCAGAAATTTTATAGTAAGGCTAATAGATCCTACCCCTCGCACTTGCATGATTTGCTGATAGATATTGATGTTTCATGGGTTAAAAAGAGGATAACGACATGATTTCCATTCTGCTCAGAATCTCTGCCCAAAAGAGCTTTGTTCATTCTGAACAGAAGTGGAAAAATAAAGCGACTGTGCAGGAGGTAAAGCACAGCTGGAGAGTCAAGATTCAAACCCTCTGAAAGATCAGTTTTGAAAGGATCAGTTATCCCTTCATTATGCTCTGAGGGACGAGACACTGAGGCAGGTTTTATTTCATCATTTGACTCCTGTTCTTTTATTTCTTATATATCACACCTGACAGGGTAATAATTAATGGGATGAGAGCTCAGATGGCAGGGTCCCTGAGGGTCCTGAGAACCTCCCCTCAGTGGTAGCTTCAACTCTAAGGTTTAATGTATTCCTGCTTGGTAAAGTGACATTCATTTTGACATATGAAGGCCATTATTTTTCTCACCTAGTTGCAGATTGTCAAACTAATCATTATCATTATTCAAACTTATATATTCAACAATTAAGGCATTTGATTGGTGACAGCTTCTGTCTTTGTGCATTTACCATTCACCTAGCATTAATTACATGTCGTCTATATGAAGCTACCCAAAGAGCACGCAGAATTTAAACTGCTTATCTCATGTGACATCTGATTTACATATCGTGACAAGACATTAGCAGGCATCACTGCTGGCTGCAGGCACTGAACACTGCATTTCTGTTCCTAGGTAGTGAAGAAGAATCATTTGGCCCTGCATGTCGCACCGTTTCTTCTGCCTCCTAAATGCAAGCTGTACTAACAAAGACAGGAACACAACAGGAATAGCTTTGTCCATCAGCCATGTAGACCCTTCTGACATCCTATAATTATTCCCTGCTCGTCAAGTGGCTAATAATAAAGCAGAGTCTGCCCTGTGGACAGCAAATTGAAATACTGCACTCAGATGTAAAGTGGAGCCACAGCAACATGAAGTGGCCCAGGAGACATGGACCGCAAATGAGCGGCAAGGTAAGAGTGACTTTCTGTTTCAGGTGAGAAAACAAAGTTAAGGATTAAATGAGACCAGTGAAACAGAAGAAGCCATGACTTACATTCATAAACTGTATACATACATGATATTGCCAGAAGTATTTGCTTGTTCATGCCTTCCCACGCATGAACTTAAGTGACATCCCATTCTTAATTCATATGGTTTAACATGACATGAGCCCACCCTTTGCAGTGTGCTTATGATAATTTTTGACCATTCTTCCAGAAGCACATTCAGGTCAGACCCTGATGTTGGACGAGAAGCCCTGGCTCACAGTCTCCACTCTAATTCATCCCAAAGGTGTTCTGTCTGTTGAAGTCAGGACTCCGTGCAGGTCGGTCAAGTTCTTGCTATGTGCACTGGTGCAGAGTCATGTTGAAACCGGAAGGGGCTATTGATGTGATGAGAAGGGGTGGGTGTGGCTGTGAAATCACTTGCTCATTGGCTAGAGACTGGTGATTGATAAGTTGTAAGCCACTGAGCGAACTAAAAATACCATGAATAAGACTCACTTTTGAAACACGGTATGACCAAGACTTATAAAATACATCAAAGTTTTTATTTAGTAAGACTGGAAGATAATTGCATTTAATCAAAAAGCACACAGACAAATGATTCATCCGGTAAACTGTGTCCTTTTGTGCTTGAACTAAATATGCAACGTGGAAAGCGTCAGCGTCTTTGTTTGCTTTTTCTCTGAAGCTTTTATCACTCTGTCCCTTGTTTAAAAAAAGAAAAACGTTACCTGGAGTTAGATAAAGGATGTTGTTTGGCTATTTCTTTCCTTTTGCTTTTGAACTCCTACAGGACCTGTGTAATACCCAAAGCTTGGTCATGACTAGGAGGGAGATGAGTGGATGACGGCCTTCATCAGCCCCCTTGGGCACTGACTAATACACCCGCTGTGTTTCAGGCTTTGGTAAATGATGTGCTGGCTGAACAGATTTGTCTTCACCTCACTGGGTGACACCACGATTTTCTCTTGTAACCTCGAAGAGCATGGATACCACTCTCACCAGGTACTACAACAACGTCTGGAAAAAACAACTTTTGCGCAAGATAAGGACATTTAAATTTCATGTGCCTTTTGTGAGCTTCTATATTATTGAATTAAAAATCTTCTCCTCACACACAAGAACCAGAATAATCAGGATACGGTAATAATCTTATCTTAAAGACTCCATAGTACCATATCTCACCATTAGAGCACTTCGCTCTCAGACTGCAGGCTTACTTGTGGTTCCAGAGTGTTTAAAAGTAGAATGGGAGGCAGAGCTTTCAGCTTTCAGGTTCTTCTTCTGTGGAACTAGCTCCCAGTTTGGATTTAGGGGGACAGACACCCTCTCTGCTTTTAAGATTAGGTTTAAACCTTTCCTAGTTGATAAAGCATATAGTTAGGTCTGGATCAGGCAGATGGCTGCCCCTCCCTGAGCCTGGTTCTGGTTTCAGTTTCTTCCTCTTGAAAGGAATTTTTTTCTTCCTACTGTGTGAATGCTCACAGGGGGTGATCTGATGGTTGGTGATGCGTTTTCTCTGTATTATTGCAGCATCTTTAACTTCCAGTATAAAGTGCCTTGGAGTGATTGTTGTTGTGATTTGGCGCTACATAATTAAAACTGAACTGAAGGGATTTAACAGAGGGCAGGTGAGGGAGACACATGCCCAGTAAATACAGATGCAGAATACAGATACATCTTACCTGTAATTCCACCTGTGAAAGTAAGCACAACCAGTATGTGCCTGTCTGTTCTACCACCCTATTGGGCACGTGTCATACCACCCTTCAGTAGCTGGACTTGAACCTACGAAAAGAAAGAGACTTAAAAGCCACAGTTTGAATATCAAGTATAATTATATTCTGAAAAGCTGTAAATTCTTACCTGTTGTGAATTCAAAAGCGTTAATTAAAGTCTTTGAGGCTTTTAAGGCTTTTGCACTAATTGTGACATCCATAGCTAATCTTGTTAGAACATGAAGTACTAAACATTAATAGAAGTCAAATTTAAAAAGAAAATCTGTTTTTTAAAATTTGACAGAACACGATGACCACGTTTATATGTATACCTGCTGCACTCACTGTCTAATTGGATACTTTCCTGAGACAAAAGCGTCTGCTTAGTTTATGTTCTGCCAGGTAGAGCGCAGAGAAACCTAGCAACAGGCTGCAGCAGAGCGAGCTTGTCTCTGCTCACAGATTATTAAGGTACAGATGAGAAACCACACACTCACAAACACTTTACCATGTGAACAAACACGCATCACTTGCTACTCTCAACTGGTTAGACAGAACACAAAGTGCCTTGGGAAGCACATTATAGTACACCACACTGATCTGAACACATACCACCCAGTTGATCCTGTTGATTCCAGCACAAAAACCCAGATGCTCATTTTAGCAAACGCGGAGGCTTCTAAATTGATCCAAATTTCTTTGACAGTGTGTGGGTTAAAGAAACCTGGAAGATAATTGCATTTAATCAAAAAGCACACAGACAAATGATTCATCCGGTAAACTGTGTCCTTTTGTGCTTGAACTAAATATGCAACGTGGAAAGCGTCTTTGTTTGCTTTTTCTCTGAAGCTTTTATCGCTCTGTCCCTTGTTTAAAAAAAGGAAAAACGTTACCTGGAGTTAGATAAAGGATGTTGTTTGGCTATTTCTTTCCTTTTGCAAGCACGCCCCTCTAAGATCTGAGATTTTCCAGCAGGTCAACAGTAATTGCTTTTATATATATGAAAAAAAAATTGGTAAATAAAAAAAGATGTTTTCTGATGTTCTTTGCTGCCAAATGCTTTTCATTTACTGAAATAAGGACAAAATATTGTTGCAAAGGTGCACTCACCATCTGGTAACATCACTTCAACCCACATTACCATTTGTTGTGTCCATAATCTATTTGGATAGATTACACAGTATTTTAAAATGGAGAGGATATGACCTCCAGATCCCAAAAATGATAATAATGATGTCATCTTTATATTAAGCATAGATTAAATTTTATTTAAAAGGGACTCTTAGGTGAAATGTTCCATAATGCAATGTTTTTTTAACTGAAGGGAGACACCAAAGGGGATATTATACAATAGTTTCACAGTTCACTGCTTCATGTGTGACTCATGATAGTTACAAATAAGTCCATGCTTAAAATGCATGGTGTATCTTTAAAATGTGCCTTATGTGTTGTAAAGGCAGCCATGGATGACGTTGTTGTTTTGGTTTTAATGCAAGAACAGACGTGAATTACTACTCAACTGGAGCATTAAACAGTAAACTGAAGGTGAAACAAAGTTGTTTTTTAAGCTTTTATTTGACCAGGATAAGATCATTTGGCCAAGGTAAAAAGCAGTACAATCAATGGGAGTTTAACGGCCCAGTAACGCACATGCTCATACACACATGGAAAACAAAATAAATATACCGATGTACAAGTGATAAAGAGTAAAATAGAGGAATAATCAAAACCTGTGAACTTCAGTGCTAAAGATAATGAGCTTAATTTTTTGTGTCAGGATGCTGCCTGAAATAACTGGTATACGCTGAAATAAGCAGATTTATGCTACTAAAAAACCAATGGCATCCATAGGTCAAAATTTCAGACTCAAAACTCATTAATTTGAGTCAATAAATTGAATTTTGACATAGTAACTTTTTTTCTGAATGAAACTTCTATAAACTCCATGTAGTTCCAGTTTCAGCTGATTCCAGCATGAGGGAGCTTCCCAAATTCTTTTCAAGGTGAACTCAGACTTCTAAAAGAAAGGGGATGCCTACTGGAGGAGATGGAAAGGAATGTCTGGGTGTCTCTGCTTAAACAGCTGGATAGGATCTTTATCTCAAGTTAATGATGATGACCATATCTAATACACTGAAACTTACCAGCCTCAGAAGAACACCACATTTCACATTTCCATACTTCACCTGCCATTCCTGTTTCTCTGTTTGTCATCCTATCTTATGAAGCCTTCCACAAACTGCAGCCCCTGGCTGATCTATTTCCTCCTCATGTCTCATGTCACCACTCCCAAATATGCTATCAATCAACCTTTAACACTTTGAGGTTTTGGGGTTGTGGTCCCTGATGTGAAATGACTACCAGATGCCTGAGTTATGATTAAAACTAAATATTTTTCTTTTTAGGAAGTACACTAAATTGCATTGTGCTGATATATTTACTTAATTGCAACATTTTGGACCAGCCAACGTTTGTCAGATAATATCCCTTCATTGCATAAAGAAAATACTTCAATCATTTCAACATTCAATCAGAGGGCTGATGAGATTAAGCTGACATATGAATGCTTTGCATTTATGTGTGCAAAGATAATCTTAATATCAATAACTATTATCAGCAACTAATAAAAATGGGAGTTGCTGTTCTTGGGGAAAAAATCCATGTCCCTGGCTTTTTCTAACAGAACATTTGAATCAAAAACAATATATAACATCACAGCCTCCTGAGCGCCAGTGTCTCTTATGTAAATATTTTTGAAAGTCTCTCCTAAGGTAACAAGTCATGGTCTCCACCTCTAGGTGGCATGAGTTGTAGTACTGTAAAGGACCTAAAAGCAGACTCCAAGGCAGCGTAAGCGAGCCTTTTATTTAGGCTCATTCAAAGTCCAAGAAGACCACAAGAGTCCAAAAGATAAAGGGAAATTAAACTGAAAGCATGAAAGAAGGGACAACAGATACTGCAGGGAGAAAAATGATGACTGAATGAATGTGTATCTGATGCAGTTGACCTCTACCAACCCAGGTGCTTGGAGACAAATCTACTGGCAAAATCTATTAAGATATTTTTATACCCCTCAATTAAAGTATGTAGCAGTGGCAGAGCACTGTCAATGTGGAGCCTCACAGTCATTTGGCCAGTCATTACTGGGGAGCTGTAAGAAGGGCAATACAGCCTGAGAAAAAGCTGTACTTTTCTTTCTGTGCAATTTATGTGCAACATTGTAAAATATAAATATTTAAGGATAGTATTTCCAGCCAATAGGAAGGCAACAGTGAATAAAATCAAAGACATAGTTAGAAATACTTTCCCCTTACAGAATGATGAACTGTATGTTCAGCTGTTCCTGTTATTCCTCATGTTTGCTCAATATGTGTACTGTTAAATACAGCAGTATTAAAAACAAACAGACATTGCATTAAAGACTGAAGGGAAGACAGGACTTATACACAAGGGGGAATCATATAAGTGAAGCAAGTGGAGCAAACTAGACACAGGTGTAGACAATCAAGACAAAGAAACAGGGAGGAAGTGCTTAGGGCACAGGCGATAACTCCCTACCAAAATAAAACAGCAACTAATTTAAAGGGTTGAGACAAAGTGTCATTTATTGGCTGTGCAAGAAGTCGATTATGGACACAAATACAGGACTATGGGCTAAAAATGATGTATCTAATTGTATACTGTTGATTTCTCTCATGTCTTGATTCAGTACTCAGTCCTATAGTTGTGGATACATCATCCACACAGCTTCTTCCAGCTTCTCTGATGTGTGTCTTGCCTTCTGTAGTCGTGCTGTATTGGCTTTCATGTGAAGGCTTGTCTTAAACTCAGTCTGACCACTTTGTCTTGACTCGATGTCTAATAAAACTGTCTTTTCAAACAAGTAGGATGTTTCTAATCTCACCTTAAAGGACTACATGAAGCAAATCCCTCTGAGTAAACCAAAAGGTACATGCAGTACATACATTAAGCACCCTTTTCCCACATGCTGTGCTATTTCTGCTTGATTACAGTCAGTGTACTCATACCAGTATAGTACCACCCACACCTTACTGTGTAAATAATAGAGTTGGACCAGAATCAGGAATCTGAACATTCGATGTTGTCATGGATGGTGCAAGAAGGGTGTGGGATTTGGTAAAGTGTGAACATTAATCACAAACAGGGAGTCAATCAACTGTTATTAATCATCCCGATTATGAAACTAATGCTCATTTTAGAAAAGAGAAATAAAAAAAATATACAACACTGTAAAAGGCATGAAGGATAAATATTACAGATCTGTGTCTTCAGCATGCCTGCAGGTCGAGATATCTCAGATTTACACAAGTACAAAGAGGACAAAATTCTCAAAATGAGAATCAGATGTGTGAAGGATGTGATTACAGATGAGTGGGTGGAGAGTAGACTCTTGGTGTGCTTTAAGTCTTATCCAATTCAATCAATTAGCTGCAGTCTAATATACTAAGTGGGTGAAGTGATATCCCCACTCCACTCCCTGAACGGGCGACAAAATGGATCAACCCGGCACCCTCTCTCCTCCGCTGACTGATGAGATGTGGCGTGTTTCTGTCATAAATGTAATTATGTTTATATTGTGCCTCCACTCTGCCGACTGTCCGACTGCAGGAGATCACATTACCACCTCAACTTGAAATTGCCCTTCTTCAAACAAGAGACACTACATTTTTCTCTGCATGAGAAAAATGTAATTGCACTTTACCACACATGTGGTAAAGTGCACTACATTTTGTTCTTCTTCTTTTTTAAATCAAGCACCATATAATTATGCTGTAGCAATGCTTGATAGATATTGCAGTGTTAGACAACAATTTTTAAGCATTTAGAGATTCATTATTGATGGGTGAAACAAGGAAGTATGAGGATAAGATAATTTACAGCACTTATCATCATTATTTTACCCTCAAAGGGTACTGTAGGAATAAACAGGTAACAAACACGCACAGCATGATACAACAGAGTATAGACACACAGGTGGTAATTAAGGAAATTGAAACAGGAAGGGGA
>NW_024582410.1:2797754-2821792 GCF_018398535.1 Haplochromis burtoni
TAACTGACTCCATTTTGTAAATGTCATTAAAAAATGTGTTTCTTTTGAATAGGTTGGTTCTTATTTATTTACCATTGGCCAAGGTTTTCATATTGTTGATTTGTGGACCTCATGACCTTGAATTTGAGACTGAATTTCAACTGGACTAGTTGCATAAAAAATAAATTTTATCATATATTTGCCCAGAGAGGGGAAGATGCGGTTACTTTAGCTTTCTCTCTATTTGACAGGATAACTTATATCTGCTACGTATCTCAATTATTTCGTTCTTTTCCACTTTGTTGTTCTTTGTGGTCTCTTTGCATGCATCTACTTATGGGCTTCGAAGTGTCGTGAATATGAGTTAGGCTATAATTTGGCTTCACTGTTTTTTAGCCGACTACATCAAAAACAGGAAGTTGGAGGTAAGGATGGTCAAGACCTGGATCTTCAATCCTTCTCACCTATTCAACTCCCCTCACAAGGTTGATGGTGTCTCTCAAGATACACGTATTTTGAAATTCTTTGGTATCAGATTTGCTTATGCGCTGCAATATCTTATAACCATAATGGTTATTTGCAGGTTACACAAGAATGTATAGAAAACAAGATGTTCCAATAGCAAACCTTGTCGTGGGTTAAAGTAGCCGGCGTTAAATTGATCATCTGTCACAGGGATGTATGCATCGTCATAGCCTGTGTGTGTTGGTGTTTGGGTATAAACTTTTCTGCACCGCACTTGGACCTAGGTAGTCAATATGCAAACGATCGGAGTATGGCGAATTTAACTGCAGAATTTTTCGTATAGTAATATGGGTTTTAAAGTCTTTTCATATGCCTTTAATAATGATCAGCTGTTCTCAACTTACTCCGGACTCTATGCTCCTCAGAGGTGTAAACAATTGTGGTATTGTAGGCATCAATGGCGCATACGCAATGTGAACACTACGCTTCGAATTTCTTAGCTACATCCTGTGGAATTCCCTGAAAAGTATAAGTACTAGGTTCGTTAGTAATATCGGGTTTTGTGTAGGTTTGAGTTTTTAACTCGCTAGCTTCTATCTAAATACATAGTTTATAGCATGTATCGCTTTATGTGTATATGTTCTTGCTATTTGGAGTTTGGGCATTTCATGGCTAATAAAAATTAACAAGGTCAAGTCATGCAGTGATTTTGTTCTATTAGTTAGATGCTTCCATCGCATCTATCGAAGACAGAGGACTAAACAGCGTGACCTTGTTTATTTTAGTAGGCCGTTATGAAGTTGGCTAGTGGTATATAATGATGTGGCTACGTTGACCGCTACGAGACGTATGTTAAGGCTAGTAATTAAACAAGCCTAACTTTTTTTTCCTGGAGGATAATTACATGAAAGTTTTTAAAGCCTTTAGTGTCCACATCATTTATTTAAGCTCAGTTTTTAAAACCTTAGGATGTAACTACAGCCCAGCCCATGCAGCAGTATATGAATGACTAACCTCGTATTGTGGATGGATTATCTCAGTTGTTCTCCTGGCTGAAGTTTGGTCCTTTTACAGCATCCTGCCATGCGATTACATTTGTTCCTGACCACCGAGAACACTCACGCTAACTTTTATCGAGTGGAAAAAAAGTTAGCTTGTTTATATTATGCTAACATAGCTGTGTCGCTAGCGGTCACGTAGCACATCATTATATACCAGCTAGCCCAACTTCAGTAACCCTACAAACGTCACTGCTGTTTAGTTTTCTGTCTTCATTTATGCTGGAAGTGATAGCAGAGCTGTACGTTTTAATTTGTTTCCAAAACCCCGCAGTCAGGACATGCTATATTGTATTTAGATAGAAGCTAGCGAGCTAACTCCCTGCTAACTTCTAACTCTGTTAAATGTCATAAATTCCGTTTTCATGGATGCCTGGATGTTAAACTCAATTGTTACACCTGGTAGAGCAGAACGCTGATCATTTTATTAAAGATGAAAGACTTTAGACAGTTTTTCAACTCTCAGTAATGCCACAGTGATCGTTTGATATATGGACCTGCAGCGGAGTTTAGACCCAGACACGGCTAGTGACGTCAGACTGAACAACCGGATACTTTAACCACAACAGATTTTATGAGACACTCTACATTGCTTGGCTTGTATATGGATGCAGTGCATGACAAATGTTTTTGAGCCTGGTAGATGGTAAAGGATGGTGCCTGGTGCTCAGCGAATGGAACCAAGTGCATGCAAAGAAGACAAAGAAAAAAGGGAAAAGAACGAGATACAGCATTAGCGAGTAACTGCATTGCTCCCTGGGCTATTTATTGATTTATTTTGAAAGGTCCAGTTGAAATTCAGTCTCCAAATTCAGTCAGTGAGTGTTCCACAATCGTAACATAATGAACAACCTTGGGCTCTATGGATAAAAGACACTCAAGAGAATTTTGAAACATAATTAGTGTCCTTGCCCCCACAGCCAGGTCAGAGTGACATTTGAAAAACTCAGGCAAAACCTGGTCCTTCAGCAGGCAACTTGTTCAAAAATGGTTTATTACAGGAGCAAAATACAGAGTATTGTTTGAGTTCGGTGCCTAGTTTCTTAGATAATCACTCTCTGTGCAAACGTGTTACATAAGAAAAATAGGAAGTGATGTGTAAATATCCCTCTGGAGCTTACAGGTGGATGCAAGGGTGTTGGACAGGTTGAAACAACAAGTATGACAGACATGTCAGAGTGAGAGAGAGAAATTCTGCAGCTTAATTAGAGGAGGGTGTGTTCAGTACATGATGTGAAATGAGTGGGTGTGTATGGAGCTGTGCAGGTTGAGTTAACTAGATGAACTAGCTCACAGGCTTTGCTCCATTACTTAAACAACAAAGCAGAGGCTTACACCAGTACACCAGTAAAAATCAATGCACTGCTCAAGCAGCTTTTCCGGACATTGTCAGCTGCCGCTCTACCAAAATGAAGCAAATCATTGCTTTGTCCATTTAATTCATACTAGTGCAGCAGGTGGTCTTTTCATTCAATATTTCAGACTAACAAAAAAATGTGCTGGGTTATATTTTAATTAGAGAGCAGCCTTATTTGGACCATCATTGTGTGGGAAGTGATTGATGGCAAAAGACACAACTCGTCATCTCTTAAGCTGATATTGCAAAACGAATCAGTGCTTCTTTACACAGATGCAAGAGCTGGCAGCATTAGCATTTGTTTGTGGTGATGGTTTCACTCCCAGAATATGTTTACCTTCTTTTATCATAAAAAAAAACAAAACAGAAGCACAAAAAAGGACAACAAATAGCTCCATCAATATCCTAGAAAACCCCCAAGTTTTTCTTTGGTTTTCATTTCCTGAGAAAATTACTTCTCCCTTTTTACTCTCTATGTTAGTCAATTGGTGATTCTAAATTGGGCATATATGAACAGTTGTCTCTGTCTGTGTGTTAGCCCTGGACAAGTCACCACTCTGGACAGCTGGGATGGATGGATGGATGAACTACTGTAGGGAATACCAAATCCACCACCTTTGCTTTCTGCCTCATCCACATTGTACCCCTCCAGTTGGCCCATGTGACTCCTTTAGGCCAAGTTTGGCTGGGTCCCATAGGCTAAGGCCAGTCCACTGGACAGTTGTGAGTCAGGCTCCAGTAACCCTGATTTGTGTGGAGTTTCCTCCAACTGGGACAGGCCAGAATACCCTAGATAGATTATGTGCTGTGGTAGGGTTGGGAAGACTTGGCGTCACACATGCCTGTAACAAGGAACAGGATAAGTGGCAGAAAATGGACGGATGTATTTTACAAGGTTTAATAATACAAACAACTGTATATAGCATTAAAACATCCTATTTTAAATAACTAATCCCTTGAAGTCATTGTTATAAAAAATCTCTGCCATTACATATCCTCCAGTTGAAATGCAAATGTACATACTGTGCTTCTTTTGATGTTTTTTTTCCATGTCTCATAGGTGGGAAGACAGAACAAAACGACCTACAAGGGTTCAGTTTGAATACAAAATGTTCATAGTTGTTAAAAAAAATCCCCAGATTAAAACAGCTGGGCAAGCGTGGGTGTTCTCCTGGGCCCCTGCTGTAGTAATCCTGTTATAAAGCTCCTGCGGGGTGAACTCTCTCAGAATGTCTGAGGGATAAACCTATGTGTACAGTAAACACCACCTCTGCCTTTCATTGTGATATCATTACATAACTTCACTAGGGGATAAATGGCTAATATTAGCTTTGACAGTATGAATTATGCTCCTTCTTAAACAGAATCGCCAGCAATGCAAAAACATGGAAGCAGATTCTTAGACTGGCCTGTCAACCGGATCTTCACTGCTTTAATTAAAAAAAAGAAAAAGAATCAATATTTAAAATTCACTATATCCATCCATACAATTCTACTGCATCTCCGATTCAGTGTCGCAGGGAGCTGGAGCGTATCACAGCTGCCATAGAGAGACAGACAACCATTTGCACTCACTTTCACACCTATGGGAAAGTTTTGTGTTAATAATTAACTAATTAGGAACTCAGGCAAACAGGTGTTTAGACCATGAAAAGGTGCATTTTAACCCAAACCAACTTGGATACACTAACCCAGGGGTAGGCAACTCCAGGCCTTGAGTGCCGGTATCCTGCAGGTTTTAGATCGCACCCTGGGTTAACACACCTGAATCAAATGATTAGTTCATTACCAGGCCTCTGGAGAACTTCAAGAAATGCTGAGGAGTCATTTAGCCCTTTAAATTAGCTGTGATGGATCATGGACACATCTAAAACCTCCAGGACACCGGCACTCGAGGCCTGGAGTTGCCTACCCCTGCACTAACCCTAACCCAGGACTTTCTTGCTGTCTGCAACAGTGCTAACCAGCATGCCACACCAAAAAATCATTATATATTTCTGTTCTTTACAACATAAGAAGAGGAGATGCTGCAGGAAACTTCTTATTTTAGCTTCTACAATATGAAATAACCTAAGACCAATTTTTTATGGGTTTTTTTTCCACATCTGAAAATAAACAAGACACAGCTAGCATCAAAATTCAATTACTCCAACTTTCCACTTTAGAAATTATATTTCTTTTAAATCAAATGACTCTCAATTTGAAGCTTCTCTTGATATTTTAGTATAGTCAGTATTAAAGATGGACGTAGCCATTGTGACATTGCCCATTGTTTTAGACTCAGCACTTTTGGAACCAGAATTTACCTTGTATGGATGAGAGCATGGAGTGCTAATTTCTAAACCATTAAAGCCCCAAGAAGGCTCCAGTGACCCAAGTACAGTGAACACATCCATTTAATGAGTCAAAGTAATGGATGAGCCTTTGTAGACTCGGTCGGCTACAAGGCTGCCTGCCTGTCAATCAACTTGGCCTCAGCGCTAACTCAATTATCTACATAGATGAGTTATAAAAATAATTTATCCCTACTCAGAATTTTTATGTGCAGTGAAACCATCCATAGAAGTTAAAGAAATCAAACCAGAGTACACAGGGGCAGCTCAGGTTGAGCAGCTTGGAGACATATTAGAGAGACAAGGCTGCAATGGTTTGGACTTGTGCAGAGGATGGGACATGGATATATTGGACAAGGGATGCTGAAGACGGAGCTGGCAGGCAAGTGGCCAAGAGGATGACCTCAAAGAAGACTCAGAGGATATACAGAGAGTTGGTGTGATAGAAAAGGGTGCTGAGAATAGGGTGAAAAAACAGTCTTAATTGGACTCATCTAGAGGAACTGCAGCTGATGCCACTTCTGTGTTCAGCTCTGGAGCGTTCCCCTTGTATTTTTTTTTATTTTTTATTTTTATTTTTTTTTATTGAAATTTTTTATAGTACAACACAAACAAATGTTGAATCCCCTTGTATTTTAATTACAATTGATTTGAAAACCTCACACGATTTCTGCTGGTGAAAGACTGTGGAAGCATGTTAACACAGTCTAGAATGTTTCAGAGCAACATACTACCAAAACGTTTGCTTTTAGAGGGGAGGCCGAACTTGCTGATGATCAATTGCAGAAATGATTAGCAGCACCTGGCTGTTCCTCTTTGATTGCATAGAGTAATGTGAAAACTTGATTTTTTTGTATAACTTCATGTTTCTTTCAGCATTGGTACGATCATGCATTTGGAAATAGTGAGGCAAGTACTTCATTTCCAACCCATCACGCACAGGCATTCGTAAAGGATCTTGTGGTGTCATATTTCATCTCACTTGGTTAACTGGCAACCTGTTCAGGGTCTACCCCACCATTCACCCTATTACAGCTGGGATTGGCTCTTGCCCCATTGTAACCATGGATTGATTATGCAGTTAAAGATATGGAAAATAGATGGTTAAGCATAATTTTCACGTGTGCTGCTTCAGGGTTGTGAACAGGTGTGTTTTAAAACATTTCTTTTTTTAAAAAAATCTAAATTCGCTATGAATTTATTTGTGCCTAAGAAAAGAAGCTGTTTTCTGTAGATATAGTTTTGGGACACAGGGAAGCTTTAAAAAACATTTCCTGAGGATTTACTAATAAAGCAGGGTTTAATCATGATGGAAAACCAAAATTAGTATGTTATAAGATTTAGGTTACATGAGACAACAGAGCATTAAGTTGCCAAAATCATTTGTGGCCAAACTGCAGCCGTCAAAAACTGGGGAATTATCTCACCCCGATGGGAAAGGTCCAGCCTGGAAGATCATGCCAAATACAGACAAGCTGTATCAACAAAGAGGAGCTGTGGCCACAAGCTACAACTGCCAAATGAAGATGTACTATATTAGAAATATTTAGTTTAACACATGTGGCTGCTTTAAGCCCTCTTTAATGAACATCCTGCACATCACGCATTGTTTTTCATACTTTTAACATGCCAGCATTTCTGCATTGTATTTGCTGTCTGTTTTCTGCCCTTCGTCTGCTCTTTTATCGTCACTGCTGCTTTCTTGTTGTGCCCTACAGTTATGTGATTTCCTCTCTGGATCTCGTCCAAATGCTGCATTAAATCTCTGACTGTTTCTTTTGTTTGTCGGTTGATGACAGGATGTGAGAACAGCCTGGACTCCTCAGGAAAACTCGCCAGGTGATGCTGGAATGGAGCCAGGATGAGACCAACTGTGAACTTTTGAAACGCCACATCGGAGGTGTCTGACGCTAACACAGCAAGACAAAAAAAAAGAAAAAAAAAGAAAGAAAAAACATCCTAAATTCCTGTTTCACTTGACAAACAGAGACATGCACTGAAGCAAAGTTCAGAAAGATTGTCTATCTGCAAGCAGAATTATGATAAATCGTATCAAAGGATTTGATATTTTGGGGTGATGTCAATCTTTTCTCAGTTCACTGAACACCCTCATCGAACAACTATGATGCAATAAATTATTAATTAGGTGAATTTAACAAAAAGTTCGGAAAACAAAAGGGAAAGTGTCAAAAAACACGATAAAATATGCCTGCCCTGTGCATATTGACCGTTTGTTTCACGCAAAATAATGAGTCTGCATTTAGAAGGCATGATGTTGTTTATGAGCACACAAAGGTCAAGGTTTGCAAGCAGTCAGTCTATGTTATGGAAACATTATCAAAAAGCCTTGAAATCCAGTGAAACACTGGTCGCATCAGAAAGGTCAACCATCGTCTAGACGGCAGTGGATGCTGTGTAAAAGAAATGCTGCACGATTCCTGCTGTTATCTTTTTGTAAGCTATGAGATTTTAAAAGTTATCGCTCCTTCTCTTCTATTTCCCTCCAGTGAGCTGTTTCGTTTCTTTTTCCTGGCAAGGCGGGGAGCCTTCTTTTTTTAAAGAAGAAAAAGGATCCAAGAGTCAACCTGTGAAGTGAAAAGAGTCACTAGAATTGGATTTTTAAAGATGTTAATGGCCACCTGTTACACTGAGAGTTCTTACGTGTTTTTAAGAAGAGGCAGCAAAACTCCTTAGTGGAGTCTTGTCAGGACAGTGTAATAGGTCATTATGTGTGTTGCTTATACAACGCTGTTTTTTCAGTCGTGTGTCAGTGACAAGAGTAACCTTTTGGATGAATAACCCCTTTTTACCACCAAAGATTGACCCATTTACCGAGTTATAATAGGGACACCTACAGTTTGCGCCTGCTTTTTTAGTGCTCATGAGCACTGTCCTAACTGTGATGTTCAAGGGAAGCTTTCAGGTATGTTATATACAATTAATTTCCTCCCGTTGCTCCTTTTCATTCCACCTTATAAAATGAAGTGGATGAGATTAAAGCTCGGCTGACTTTCCAAATGTGTTTATTTTAAGCCCAACTGAAATCTTTTTGGTGTCTTAACCTGATAGGAAAACAAAACCTATTTTGGTCCTCAGAGTCCAGAGCTCCTCCTCTCTTTTCTCCCTCGTTCTCTTGCACTCTCTGTCTTTTTCCATCCTCTTCTCCTACATGTAGGCACTGGGTGTTGGCTGGAGATTCCAGGAGTCTTGCTTCCTTAAGGACCAGTTTCTCCTCTCCTTCACTGGATTGTTCAGCTAGTTTAAGTGGTAATGTAAGACTTGGTTTATCCTCGTGCCTTGTTTAGGTTTCAGATACTTCTTGTCTGCTTTTGTCCTCTCTCCCAGGAAAACCCTTGATGTGTTGCTCTTGTGCTTGCTGTCCCCTTGGATCTCTCCTGCCTGGACTCAGCTGAAATTGGACAATAATAATTCTTAGTTAACTCAACTCAGTCTGACATTACCACTTAAACTGTTGCTCAGAAAATATCTTGTTCACTGACTGCAGGGTTTTGGTTGTTCGGTGGCAGATTTATCATGACAAAAACACCTAAATGTCAAACTCTAATGTGGATAATATCTACACTACTCGCTAAATTTCGTTGGAGACAGAATACACATTTCCCTCCAAATGTGACACACAATATGGTTTAGTTGTATGAGAATGTAACTTTAGTAATCAGCTGATCAACTCTGGATTCAGCTTGACTTTGTGGCCTGCCTGCATTAACACTGTGCTTCATTTGTGCTTATTCAATGGGTAAAATATTCCACTTAATAAGGAGGATCTCTCCAGACCTTAATGGAAGGTTATATTTTTCCTCTAGATTATAGTCAAGAGGCCAATGAGTCATGTCAGAACAAAGGAAAAGCTATCCCAATCATAAAATTGCCAGTGTGTGACTACATTTAAATGCAAGGTTTTTTTTAATATCATAAAGTAAAAGACTGAACAGTTCATTATTGTACTCGTCCTGCACTTTTACATTACCTGGCTGTATAAAAAAAATTAAACATCTGATCCATCTGACTCTGGAGAAAAACAGTGAGCTAATGGTTAGAATAAAAAAAAAAAAACACGGTTTAACACAACATTTAGCAAAAAAACCAAAAAAACAATGATAGCACTTGTTTGCTCTGTAGAAGTGCATGGTTCTTGATTTCTAATTTTATCTTGCGATGTATAGCTATTTATGAGTGAAAGTTGAGCCAGCGATTCATCTTATCTCTCCATTATGTATTAATAGCTGGTACCCGCAGATGTAGAGACGGGGTCAGAGGCACTTTCACTCAGTAAAGCTTTAAAGAATCAGCCTCCGGTTTACTGTGTCAGCTCAGTGGCAGTCTGCTGAAGTTCCCTTTGGCTTTCCCCTTTATAGCAGCTTAGTACAGAGACAGGAAATACATCAGAGTGAAGACTGTTTACACATTTTATGCGTGACATGTCAACCAGCCTCTACAGTCATATTTTAGTTATAGTTTTTTTAAAAATAATTATTTGTCTTACATACCATACATATGTGTTTTTGATAGCATTATTTCACGTTAAATCCAAGGCCTCTAACCTGGACTGTGACACAGCAACACACACCAAACCAAAGCATTAGAGAACCTCTGCTATAAGGTTACAGGCAGGCGAACACAGCTGAAGGTCTTTGTTTACAAATGGGAGATGCTGATGCCTGATTCAGAGAAGTGCAGCAACAGGTGTGAATGTGCAAACCCAGGAAGGGCAGCTCCACCCAAGGATGGAACACAGACCAGTCTAGCTCTCCACCCAAAAAAGCAGAAAACACAGAGAAACCTCACAGTTGCCTCACAGATTCAACAAGCTGCTGGGAACATTCCTCAGAGATTTTGGTGCATATTAACATGACAGCATCACACAGCTGCTGCAGACTTGTTGGCTGCACATTCATGATGCAACTCCCCCGTTCCATCTTCGGGATCTGGTCACTGTGGAGGCCATTTGAGTGCAGTGAACTCACTGTCGTGTTGAGAAAGCAGTTTGACATGATTTGAGCTTCGTGACATGGAGGATTATCCTGCTGAAAGCAGCCATCAGCTGGACATACTGTGTTTATAAAGGGATGGACATACTCAGAAAAAATACTCAAGTGGTTTGCTGGCATTAACAAAGGATTTTCTCCCAACATTGTGACTGCTGTGACAATATGGGGCTACAGATTGTGTAAAGATTAACAAGGGGCTAAATTCAGATGATGCAGGAGAACAGGAACTAGTTAACATAAAGTGAGCTGTTTACTAACAGGTAAACCAAACGGAGAACCTGAACGGAATCATTTTTACAGTCAGTTACAATAAAAACTCCCACTAGCTAGCATGACGGAGTTTCTATACAGCTGTCTCGACTATATTTCCCCTTGTTTACAGTGGCTTGCAAAAGTATTCGGCCCCCTTGAACTTTCCACATTTTGTCACATTACAGCCACAAACATGAATCAATTTTATTGGAATTCCACGTGAAAGACCAACACAAAGTGGTGTACACGTGAGAAGTGGAACGAAAATCATACATGATTCCAAACATTTTTTACAAATAAATAACTGCAAAGTGGGGTGTGCGTAATTATTCAGCCCCCTTTGGTCTGAGTGCAGTCAGTTGCCCATAGACATTGCCTGATGAGTGCTAATGACTAAATAGAGTGCACCTGTGTGTAATCTAATGTCAGTACAAATACAGCTGCTCTGTGACGGCCTCAGAGGTTGTCTAAGAGAATATTGGGAGCAACAACACCATGAAGTCCAAAGAACACACCAGACAGGTCAGGGATAAAGTTATTGAGAAATTTAAAGCAGGCTTAGGCTACAAAAAGATTTCCCAAGCCTTGAACATCCCACGGAGCACTGTTCAAGCGATCATTCAGAAATGGAAGGAGTATGGCACAACTGTAAACCTACCAAGACAAGGCCGTCCACCTAAACTCACAGGCCGAACAAGGAGAGCGCTGATCAGAAATGCAGCCAAGAGGCCCATGGTGACTCTGGACGAGCTGCAGAGATCTACAGCTCAGGTGGGGGAATCTGTCCATAGGACAACTATTAGTCGTGCACTGCACAAAGTTGGCCTTTATGGAAGAGTGGCAAGAAGAAAGCCATTGTTAACAGAAAACCATAAGAAGTCCCGTTTGCAGTTTGCCACAAGCCATGTGGGGGACACAGCAAACATGTGGAAGAAGGTGCTCTGGTCAGATGAGACCAAAATGGAACTTTTTGGCCAAAATGCAAAACGCTATGTGTGGCGGAAAACTAACACTGCACATCACTCTGAACACACCATCCCCACTGTCAAATATGGTGGTGGCAGCATCATGCTCTGGGGGTGCTTCTCTTCAGCAGGGACAGGGAAGCTGGTCAGAGTTGATGGGAAGATGGATGGAGCCAAATACAGGGCAATCTTGGAAGAAAACCTCTTGGAGTCTGCAAAAGACTTGAGACTGGGGCGGAGGTTCACCTTCCAGCAGGACAACAACCCTAAACATAAAGCCAGGGCAACAATGGGATGGTTTAAAACAAAACATATCCATGTGTTAGAATGGCCCAGTCAAAGTCCAGATCTAAATCCAATCGAGAATCTGTGGCAAGATCTGAAAACTGCTGTTCACAAACGCTGTCCATCTGACTGAGCTGGAGCTGTTTTGCAAAGAAGAATGGGCAAGATTTCAGTCTCTAGATGTGCAAAGCTGGTAGAGACAACCCTAAAAGACTGGCAGCTGTAATTGCAGCAAAAGGTGGTTCTACAAAGTATTGACTCAGGGGGCTGAATAATTAGCACACCCCACTTTTCAGTTATTTATTTGTAAAAAATGTTTGGAATCATGTATGATTTTCGTTCCACTTCTCACGTGTACACCACTTTGTGTTGGTCTTTCACGTGGAATTCCAATAAAATTGATTCATGTTTGTGGCTGTAATGTGACAAAATGTGGAAAAGTTCAAGGGGGCCGAATACTTTTGCAAGCCACTGTAAACAAGGGGAAGATTAGAGGAGTCGAGACAGCTGGGAACCACAGCAGGAACAAAAAAGACGTAACGAGGTAAGGGACGCAAACTGAACATAATACACACGAGACAATGGACTATCAAAATAAAACAAACCCGACAGATGCATACAAAACTCAAAACAATTAATAATTTACAAAAATTTAACACTTCAAACATAAAAACAGTGGGTCAAGACTAAGACCATGACAACTCCCACTCACTGGATATTTTCTCTTTTTCAGACCATTCAGAAAAATCCTGTAAATCCCAGAGATGGATGTGTGGGAAAATCCCAGCAGGCAAGCAGTGTCTGAAATAATCAGAACAGCCCATCTGACCATTGTTTCCCCCCTCACATTCGGATAATTGGTTTAAACTTCAGCAGGTTGTCTTGACCATATCTACATGTCGATATCCACTGAGTTGTGTGTGATTTGCTGTTTAGATATTTGCGTTAACAGTCAGTTGAACAGGAATACCTAATAAAGTGGCTGGTGACTGTATGTCTAGCCCCTGATGTGATCTTGTTTCCAGTATGACCATTAATGAAACAGTTTGTCACCCTTAAATCACTGAGTGATTTGTCCTGTACTTATACTGCCTGAAAAGTGAACGTGTTTGTTGTCACCCAGAGACTGTTATTACACCGAGTTTACAACTGTAGTCATGAAAGCACATCAAAAAGCATTTTCACGTTTTCTTTCTGCCTGCTTTGTGCACACATTGTTACGCTTGTTCGCGAGCATGCAGGGGGTGATCATCACACCCCCGTCCCTCTGGTTTCTCTCTTTCTCTGTCTACGCCTGTGTGTGTGTTCGCATGAGACAACGGGGTTCTGACTGAAAAGGAACAACCTCTGCTCTGATTCCAGGGACACACAGCAGACACCTTTAAAGTTCAGATGGCCAGCCATTTCCCAATGTCTAAGTTATACCCACACACACGCACAGACTCACAAAGTTACACATGAAAGGGAAGAAACTTCCTGTCTAGAAAGATTCGATCTGCAGAACTCTGCTGGATTCTGTTTTACACTCGATTGAGTCTGTGTGCCACCCGAGGATATCTGTGCATTGTTTTCAGCTGTTTTTGCTATATTTGTCTCTTTTTTGCGTTTTGAGATTCCCACCTTATCACCATCATTATCACTGTGCACAACCCACCTGATTAAACAGTAAAGTCCCTTTGGATGTGGCTTTAACAGTGTATCACCGAATGCTCATTTTCAGGTTATCATGCCAGCTTTTCTGTTAGAAACCAGCAGTGTCTCAAAAGTGCAGACAAGGTATCCTTTGACATCAGTGGCTTGCTGAATGAATACTAGATGCTGAGGGTGTTTCACTCAGTGGTTAGTTTTAACTTTTTTAGACAGGAAACATTAGGAAACATTGGTTTGGTCTGGGGATTTGACAAAATGGCACTACCTGACATGCTTGTGATGAGAAACGGCTCGAGCAGTTGTGGTTTGGATTTTCACTGCTTTACAACCAACATTCACTGACAGCTCAGTGACAAATCCCTCCCACAGATGCCATGACCCAGTGTGTCAGGGGACAGACACTGCAGGACACATTGGATACAAATGAGCTACGCCATGCTTTGATAAGAATTTCAACTGCAATATTCATCAACATCAGAGATTCCTGATCTGTTTGCAAGAAAGGTTTGTCAGCAACTTTCCGACCACCTTTTTTTTGTAACTTTAGTCAACTGTAGTGCATGCTGATCCAGACCGCTCTCACTCCCGAGGTGTAACCAGACGTGTTGGCTGATCACATACTGGTTAAAATGATTTACCATTAGAGCAAAAATCCCCAGTTTGATGTTGCTTGCAGGGGGAGGGTTCATGCAGGGAGGATGTCAGGGTGGAAGGATAAATCGCCAAAACATTGGACAGTCTGTATTTTCTTTTTAATCATGGCCACAATCAATAGTTTTGTTATGTAACAAAATCAATTTGTTATTCAACTGTCCTTTTAAAAAGCAAAGACACATGATGCCGTGGAGGTGATAAAAGCATCGGGTAAGAAAACCCTTCTGTAATAATTGTGACATATTATGTCATTTATTTCAAAATATACTAGTAGAGCGTCTAAATTTCTGCTGAAATCTGGACGAAATATCTTATCGTGAAGGCTGTGTAAAGATCAAAAGCTCCAGAATATGTTCACTGGATTAAATTGATTGTTCTGTCAGTTAAATCAATTTGGCTCAGCTTAAGGAAGATTGTGATCACAGTTAAAAGAAAGCAGTGTTGTTTAGAAGGCAGGATGTGAACACTGGTATTCAATATGATTATATTTAGACCCAACCAAACACCCAAACTTCAATAAGAATTTCTTTCTAAATTATAACATTATCTGTCTGTCTGTCCATCCATCCATCCACTTTCTTCAGCAGAAAATGGTGAGCAGTTGAGGTACAGCAAAATTTATTAGTGTGGATGCTGTTTAAGTAATCTTTATTATTATTTTTCTGATTTATTATCTATTCTGTACGTTTTTTTGATTCTGACTATTTCAACACCGTTCAACTTAGAAAAACCCTTCAACCACCGTTAGATTCCTCTTCTTTAGGACGTGTGTGCTTTTATTTTTCTCATTTTTAACATTTATATTTTTTAAATATTCAACTTTATTCAACAAAGATTTATAATGTATTTCAATGGGGAGACCCTTCAAATCCTCATTCAACTTACTCCTCTTTCCACTCTAACCAGCCTAGAGCCACCATTCAAACTTTAAAACGAGCCTCCCTTGGTATGTTTGTTTTATGGCATTACTGATGTTGGTTTTCTTGTTTCTAAACAGAAATTCCTTCTACGTCTCAAAAGAGGTAAAGAAATGTGTGACTCTTTAATGCTGCTGGAGATATTTATAGCAGTGGTTTAGTGTGAGCTCTTTTATTTCCCTTTTATTGTTATTTTTCTTCCGCCTTGTGTGTTTATATCATTTTTACAGCTTCTAGTTTTGTCTATTATTTATATCGATTCAGAGATTAGTTGAAAATATAGAGTGTAAATGTACAAAATGCATGATTTTGTTCATTTTGGTATTCAATAACAGTTATTAATTTTTCTTTGCAATATCCAGGATGTACTCCTTGTTAAAAATTTCCACTTTGAAAAATAACATTTACACTTTTGTCCTCATCAGCGTCCTGGAGGCTTCTGTTGCTGCCACACCACCTAACTATGAAAATGGCTCCACTACTAGAGATAGTCCTTTTCAGGACCAGTGTTTGGCTTGCTCTCTGGGAACAACAAAAAATTAAACAAATAAATTAATAATAAAATAAAATGAAGAAATCATTTATTTAATTTGTCCGGAGGCTTCTGTTGCTGCCACACCACCTAACCATGAAAATGGTAAAAAGAAAGGGAAGAAGAGAAAATGGAGACACTTCTTCTGCGGTTTCTCGGTTTGCTTTCACAGAAAACACGTGAAATGCATATTCTCCTTAAAATGTACTTGTTAATTTTAAGTGACTTTACTTTTTTAATAACATTATGTTTGTTTGTTCTCTACAGGAAACTGACAGCGATACAGAGGCAGAGACCAACACTGTGAAGCCACAAAAAAAGTCTCGCTGGTCTATTTTCAAATTCTGGAAGGTATGTTTTACGGAAAGAGTCACTGTCATCAAGCATTTACTCATCACAATAAAATGGGAGAAATTAAGAGCAATGAAGCACACAGCTATGTCCTGTCTTTTGGTTTCTTTCTACAGAGAAAAAGGCAGGTTGCTCCTGAAACAACATTGGAACCTGATAAAATCAGTGACAAGTGAGGGAAACTTTAATCTTCTCACTTTAAAGCAAAATTCTTTTGGGATCCTCTGGTTGTAGATTTGATACTTGACATCCTTTTGTATATTTTTGCAGATTAAAGAACATGCAGCATGACTGTACACCTGCCGAGGCAGCACCACCTCAAGAAGACTGCCTGGAAACAGAAGGCCGAGAACTGGAAGTCCAGCCTCCACCGAACAGTTCAGAGGACCCAGTACAGGACAACCAGAATGCCCCGAGGACAAAACTACAGACATTCCCAGGTAAGTGCTTTTAATATTTTGGCAGAGTGCTTATCAAAATAAACATTAGATGGTTGAATGCTGTTCTCCAGAGAGACAATGTTTGTTTGTTGTCTTGTTGTGCTTGCTATGCATCCCTGACTCCTTTCTTCATCCAGCAGCACCCATAAGGAATGTGGTGAAAGTTCCCACCAGGTTAAAAACACCACTGAAAACGGTGAGCCATCAGACCTGAGTTGGGACACTTTGATTATGGAGTTTCTGGAACAAGAGCATGTATGGGAGCAGGTGGTTGACATGTAAGAGAAAAACGTCAAAATGTTTAAGCTTCAAAGCTCATGCATACATGCACATACACTGCTTAGCGTCTTGACATCTTTCCTAATTGTGTGTTCGTGTTTTTACCTTTTTGCAATAGTGTAGCGAAACATTTGAACGATGGAAAAATAACGGAAAATAAAATTCAGACTGTGGACCACTTCGGGTGAGTACACGTAGTGCACGAGGACCAAAGCTCACTTTGTCAAAATGGAGAAAATGAACTATTTTACACTGATACTGTAAACTTTGTGTATGTGTGGCAGGTTTCCAAACACTGCAAACACCTGCTACATGAACTCCTGCCTGCAGAGCCTGCTCAACACTGACGAGTTCATTAGAGACATCAGCCGTCAGGAGACTTTGTGGAGAGCAGTCCCAGAAGCTCAGCTCTTAAGGTGCGCTACGTCAACCTTCTACTTTCTTCAAAAAGCTGAAGAGCAAAGATATCTAACACCAGAAATGTCTGTTTACCCTTTCCTTTTTACAGAAGGCTCACTGACATCAGGGACTGTCATAATTCAAGAGATTATGGCCTTAAAAAACATCGCCTAAAATCTTTTAAGGAGGCATTCAGCAAACACGCTCCTGAATACAAAGGCAGTGCACAGAAAGTACGTCAGCTATTTGGACATTTTGTTTTTTTTCCTTTACTTTCTAATGTTTATGTTCTGTTTTAAATCTCCTCTGTGTTTTTCTTTCAGGATGCTCATGAATTCCTAACCTTGTTCCTCAATGAGGTCAAAAGCCTTTCACCTCACCTGAAGAGGAAAGCAGCTCTCCTGGGCCGAAGTTATACCTGCCCAGTAGAAGACCATCATGTTTTCAAAATGGAAAACATGAGGACATGCAAGAGGTAAGCCCGTCATTCAGAAACACAGGGCTGATTGCAACATTTTCATATACCTCTTTTCCTCCTACCTGATCATTACTTTAACTATGTTACTCCTTAAATGTGTAGCTGCGGTCACCAATCATTACACCAAGAGGAATTCACTAGCTTGTCTCTTGACCTGGTTCCAGAGGGGTCTGTTAAAAACATGTTAGAGACATACTTGAAGGTAAGATCAGAAATTCCAGTAGAGATATAGTATCACTGATCTTAACACACCTTTTTTGTTAGTGTTTGTGTGCATATGTTGTGATTTTTTTTTTTCTACCATAAAGCCTGTTTTCTCTGTGCTGTTTTTCAGGAACAAAAAATTGAATTTCTCTGTGATTGTGGAGGGACGACCTCGGAAGTGAAGCCGTCTTTTCATACACTGCCAAGGTGAGTAAGGTCACATCAGAATTGATCGACTGACCTGGTTTCCAAACTGTGGTGCAAAAAACATCAGTTTTTAAGACAACACTTGAGCAGTCATTTTGTCCCATCTTTGGTTTGTGTTTGTCACTCATTCTTCTTGTTTTGTACCTTGGGGTTTTTTTTTCTTTTCTGTCAGAGTTCTCATTTTGCACCTGAAGAGGTTTGGCTTTATAAAAACCTGCAAGCTTCAGAAGGTGAATGACCCCGTCAGACTGCAGAGGGACTTGATGGTGTCATCCAAACAGGTAAAAACAGACTGCAGAACATCTCAGAGATTCAGCTTAATTATCACACTGATGTGAGACTTTATGAAACTAACACTCTTTGGATTTGTTCCTTCTCAGGGTGATGGTTGTTACAGTCTTATAAGCATCATTAGTCACTATGGAGGAACAGAATCAGGTAAAACAACTGACTTGTTACAAACAGAAAATGATTTAACAGAGCTTGCTACTTTTCAGTGAAGGACTCACACACAAATGCTTTTGATGTTCTAAGAAGCACTAAGTCCAAATCATGAATCAGTTGACTTTTAGAAGTTGGATTCATTTGTCTTAATGTGATCTCAGGACACTACATCTGTAATTCCGTGCATCCTGATGCGAGCCCGCAGGTTACATCAGATCCTTGGCTCACCTATAATGATGCACAGGTGCTCCACACAACCGGATGTGCAGTTTTTGAGGAACAGCAGCACTCAGCCTACATCCTGTTTTACAAGAGAAACGTAAGAAGCTCATCCTGAAGTGAGGTAATTTTTAAATGTCCTATTACCTTGTTCATCAGTTTTGTCTTCATTCTAAAACAGGATGTGGAAGCAAGTTACAGCCATCATCATGCTGAAAAGGAAGGAGCAACAGTCGTCTCAGACAAATTTTAGGTAAGTATTGCCCTTAGGAGGAAGGGTCCTCCCAGAGAGCCTGGCTCCTCCTAAGATTTCTTCCTCCAGGAGGGAGTTTTTTCTTGCCACCGTCGCCTCACATTCACTGGTCTCATCGTCAGAGACATTGTTAACCTCCTAAGGCCTGAACTCTTTCAGTTCACGCATTTTTAATTTCTCTGTGCCATTTGGGTTGATTGGGACCTGATGAATGGTCTAGACAACCCAAAATGTGATATATGGACGCCAGGTCCTAGGAGGTTAAACTAAAATCTACTAGTGGTGCACCACTACTAGAGATAGTCCTTTTCAGGACCAGTGTTTGGCTTGCTCTCTGGGAACAACAAAAAATTAAACAAATAAATTAATAATAAAATAAAATAAAGAAATAATTTATTTAATTTTATTAAAATTAACATAACAACAAAAACAAAAATATCTAATAAAAAATAATAAAAGTATTCAACTGTGTTTTGTAAAATTTGTAATGAGTCTCAGTTAAGTTGATGTCACAGAAGTTTCTGAATCAACCATTTAGATTGTTCAACAAACAGATTTACTCAGGTAAAGATGGTAAGCTGGAGCACTGTTACTCTTCTAGTTCAGTTTAAGTTTTTAGACAAATATTCCCTCATTCAGTTGCAGCTTTTAAATAAATTATTTAGCTGCAAGTAGCAAAGTCCAAAAGTGACAACATTTCCACTGCACTCCCTCCAAAAATAGCATATAGAACTTTTGATCAAATTAGACATTTATCCTTGGATCATTGACAACCATGTAGGGTGAAAATCTTTAATTGTCCTTTTATAACATTTTAACAAGTTACTGTCCCCTGCTGCATGTTTCTTGTTTTGGCTGAACTTCATCAGCTCAAAAAACACACCGTGCTGTGGTTTACTAAAAGAACTCATGTACAGGACACACTGAAAGCACGTTTACAACGTTTAATTAACTAAGTCAAGATCAGTTAATAACAGCTGAATGAAAGATTTACTTTTTCTCATTGGTATGCGACTCACTAAAAAGATCCGGATCTTTCGGCTCCCAACCAGCTCTTCAGGTTGTTTTGTTGCTTTAATTAATTTATTATTAACAACAATATAAAATTATGCACAAAAGGAATTACTAATGTACAAAAAAACAACAACAAAAACAACAAAAACAACCTGTGGTTTTATTTATATATACACACTGTTTATATACACACACTGTTTACTGCTACAACTACACGTTTCTTTTTCAGGTATTTATTAATAATTGACTTTATGTATATGTATATATTGTACTATTCTTAGTTAGCGTATTGTCTGTCTTGTTAATGTTTGTTTATAATGGAGCACTGTAACAAAAAAATAATTTCCCCCAGGGATCAATAAAGTATTCTGATTCTGATATATGATTTTTTCTACAATTAAATTCTATTATTTTCAACTTCTTCATATTGGTTTATCATTTTATTCTTATAGCAGATTTTAAATTGAGAAACATTTGTACAACACTTAAGATGATCACTGAGAGAATTCCAGTTTCTTATGCCTATGACTGTTGGACACATTTGCCTTTGTGTGGTTCGAGCAAACCGGTGCTTAAAATAAAACTTCCTTCTGCCGTCCCCATTTTCTGAACACAATACAAATAAACTTTGTAACTTAAGAGGTAGTGTTTTATTTTTCGCCCTAAACATAATAAAGTCTGTAATTTCACTAGTTTTAATATTATTGCGTTGTCACAATACGGCTGTGTGCAGGCAAGAGTAGGACCCAAAACGCAAACTCACGGAGACGAAATTAAACTCAAAAAACACCGCTTTATTGCTGGCGTGGAGTGGGACATGAAAAACAATACAAAATAAACTAAACTGGGAAAACTAAAGCACAAGGAGCCACAGGGAACAATCACACAGCTATGATGGAGGACGCAACACTGACAAAGAGAAACATGGGGCTTAAATACACAGAGGGATAACGAGGGAAGTGGAGACACATGAGGAAACAGCTGACTAACATGAACCTAATGACAGGAGCAGTGAAGCTAAATACAAAGAACCAAGAACACACGACTCCTTCCAAAATAAAACAGGAAGCATAACGAAACGCAGACAAAACTTGACAGTGGAGACAGCAACTAAGAAACAGAGACAAACCATAAGGCAGAGGTCTAAGAACCAAAATACACAGAGGGAAATACTCAGCTTTGAACACAAGAGACTAGACTAGAGGGAGTAACAAAAGACCAACCATGAGAACATAATGCACAATGCAGGGTGACAGAAAACAAGAAACTCAAACATGCAAAGACACACAATAAACAGAACAGAGGGGGCACAGAGAGACATGAAGGGCAGGGGAGACTTAACATGGGTTGGAAACACAAGGGGGAACTAATAAGCAAATTAACATAGGAGGCCTAATGAGCTTAACAAACTATACACATTAAGATTAACTAAAACTCAAAACACTGGGTCCTAAGACCCAGGATCGTGACGTGACAAATCGTCACCATATTACGTTTTCGGCTACCCACCACGTTCCTAAATGACGACCTTGGAAAAAAGAGGAAATATGAGAACCGTCTGGACTGCTCTTTTTCTTCAAATCGCTTAGAAACACGCTATTTAACATCATTAAAGTCCTGGTTAAGGTCAGGAATAAGGTTATGGTCAGGGCTAGGGATAAGGTTAGGTTTAGGGCTGGAATACAGGGCTGGAACGTCTATTACCGCGGGAGCGTCATTGCACTGGATTCCAGCCATAACCCGCCGCGTACCATAAGAACGCCGAAGGTCTCCTTTCGCGTTCCTCAGGAACGCCGCGGGACGTGACAAAACGTCGACATGTTACGCCTCGGGAGTGAGAACGCTCTGATAATTTGTCTGTAATTTCACTATATCTTCTAGTTTTTAATAAGTTTGATTTTATAAACAAACTATTAATGTGTTCTCTATATTTAACATTATGCATAATTCAACGCGCTCTCTTCTGTAACAAATGTAATGGTTTCATATTAGTCACACATGTATTCCCCCATACTTCAACACAATAACTCAGATAGGGTAGAAACAATGAAAAATATAATATTCTTATTGTCTTGTAATCTAATATATATCTTACATTACCCAGGATATAAATACTTTTAGCCAACTTTTTTTTAACATGTTCAATATGAGATTTCCATGTTAACTTGTCATTCACTATTACACCCAGAAAACAGAATTCTGTCACTCTTTCAATTAATACTCCCTCTATAGAGAATACTATCTCTTCCTCCCTTACACGGTTTCCGAATATTATAAACTTTGTTTTTTCCAAATTTAGTGATAACTTATTTACATCAAACCATTTTTAATTTTTTTTTTCATTTCAATAACCATAATTTTAGCCAATTCTTTCAAGTTCTCTCCGGAACAATAAAAATTTGTATCGTCTGCAAACAAAACAAAATTCAACATTTTTGACACATCACAAATGTCATTTATATATAAATTAAAAAGTTTTGGTCCTAAAACAGAACCTTGAGGGACCCCACATTCTATTTTCATTCTATCAGATGAATTGCCTAAACACTGCACATACTGAAACCTATTATCTAAATAGCTGCTTAACCAGTTCAATACTATTCCTCTCACACCATAAGTTCTTAACTTAGAAATCAAGATGGAGTGTTGCAGAGTGTCAAAAGCTTTTCTTAAATCAATGAATACCCCTATAGTATATTTATTATGATGTGTTGCTGATGAAATGTCTTCAATAGTATTCATTAATGCTATTGCTGTTGATCTGTTCCGTCGAAATCCGTACTGACTTTCGCTTAACAGTTGATGTTTTTCAATGAAACTATCAAATCTTTGTGCAAAGAGTTTTTCAAGCACTTTAGAAAACTGTGATAGCAATGATATTGGTCTATAATTATTAGAACTATGTCTCCTGATTTATAAAGGGGGATAACTTTTGCCACTGTCATTCAGTCAGGAAATACACCCGTATAAAATGAGAGATTAAAAATATAACAGAGAGGTTTGATTATACAATCCAAGATCTTTTTTACAATGACCATGTCTAACCCATCACAGTCAGTGGATGTCTTGTTTTTAGATTTTGCTACAATAGCTATGATTTCTTTTTCAGTGATTTCCCCTAAAAACATACTGTACTACTCTGCTTTCTCCTTTCCATTCATCATTCCATTCTGAATCATCCTGTTTTCTAATTAAGTTTGCCAGGTTAGGCCAAATATTTACAAAAAAAGAATTAAATGCATTTACCACTTAATTCATATCACTTATGACCTTATTTTTCTTATTAAAGTAAGTAGGTAAATTTAAGGGTGTATATTTATTACCCAATATTTTTTCAAGATATTCCATGTACCCTTAATATTTTTGTTGTTGTAAAATGATTTATTATAATATTCTTTCGTAGCCTTTCTGATAATTAATACTAACTTATTTTATAAACTTTATATTTCATTTTAGCAGGCTTTGTTCTAAGTTTTAGATAATCTCTATACAGTTTATTTTTCTTTTTACATGCATTTTCTAGTCCTTTTGTTATCCATGGTTTACCAGTATTTTTCTTTTGCTTATATAATACCAGTGGACAGTGATTTTCATACAAAACCAAAATAAGTACTTAAGAATGCCTCATATGCAGCATTGACGTTATTTACATGAACCTCATTCCAATCTTTCATAAGATCTTGCCTGAACTTATTTATTTCATCATCATTTCTAATTCTTATATATCTGTCCACACACACGTCCTCCTTTCGTGTCCTTTTATAATCTAAAGTAACAAAAACAGGTAAATGATCACTTATGTCATTTATGACAAGACCACTTATAATGTTGCTTTCCAAGCAATTAATGAAAATATGATCAATTAAAATAGCTGACTTTTCAGTTATTCTACTTGGTTTAGTAATCAGAGGGTAAAACCCTCTTCCAAAAAATAACTAAAAAAAAACTGATGATGCCTTATGATTGGACATTTAAAAAATAAATAAATATTATGATCACCGCAAATACAGAATGTCTTATTTCCCTTTACCTTGCTCAATAAATCTTCTACTACATCTGTGAATGTTTCTATCAGTGTCCCAGGACTCCTATACATACAACTAACAATTATATTACTCTTTCTACCGTCACACACTCCATTAAATCATCAATAGCCACAGACATGTATTCAACCTGTTTACATTTCAAATCACTATCAACAAAATATATATAAATATATACTGTGGCCCCTAGAGACAAAGCACGTACAAATTCCAAAAAGCATGTACAAACTCCAAAACACATTTCTAGTGTT
>NW_024582411.1:0-14042 GCF_018398535.1 Haplochromis burtoni
GTCCCTGCCCCAGCTGCAGATTATTAGCCACAGGTATGGAAACTTGTCTCACCTTCCAAAACCACAGGATAACCATGTGGTTGGAGCAGTAGCCGTTCTTATACTTTGTGTTCGCTCTCCAGTCGTTCACGTCCACATCTCCAAGACCACACATGAGCAGCTGTGGAGGAAAACAAAGCAGATACACTGAACATTTTCCATCCCTGAGAAACAGTTTTGGGGTTTTTTTGCTAGTTGGATCAGCTAAAAACTCACCTCGAGCTCATTCTCATCAAAGATCTTGATCAGATCTTGCGGTACCAACTCAAAGAAGCCCTAAAACACAAAGTATACCAGACTTTTATTCCTTTGTGTGTCTTTAATACCCGTACCGTGTTTAGCAAGTTTAAAAAAACAAAACCACTGTTTACCTCCTTGAAGGCAGTCATCTGCTTCTGTATTCTGTTCACAAACCTCCACTGAATCACCAGGCTGTTAATCACAAAACGGCATGTCAGCATCAAACTGCATTTACACACACACACTGAGAAAAACAAAACAAAGTAAAAGCATTTTTCTTACTGGATGTATTCATCCTTGTTTTCATTGGTGACGACAATCTCTGAGCCATCGGGTTTCAGGTCATGCTGGTGAGTCTGAACAGGTGGTGGTGTAAGAAATGAAGCATCAGTCAGAGAGACACAAAGCCGCGTCACAAATTAAATGTTGGGACAAAAAACAAGGACGTTCAGCAGACCTGTCCAAACAGCTCTTCATCAATAGTGAACCTCATGTCCAAGTCCGTTGGGTCGTTCTCCAAAATCCACTTCAGGGAGTTGAAATATTCACCGTCCTGAAAAGAAAAGAAGACATTTAATTGAAAATGATCTACATGACATCCAAGATCCCGAATCACACCAATGCAATAATTACTACAGTCATACTCACAACAGACTCCATGTCCTGGAGGGTGATTGGCTTCCCCAGCATCATCTTGTAGAAGGGCCGAATGAAGAAAGCTGTGAAGTAAACAAATACGCAAACACTTACAAAGATATTTACTGGTGACGTTTTTAAAAAGGTGCAACAAGAGCAGCTCCCATCAAACCAAACATGCCTCCCTCTTCCATTTACATTTCCAAACACACGTGCTAACTATAGTCAGCTGATTGTAAGTGTGTTTTCCTGCTCCTCTTCCTCTTGTTACTTTTACTCTCTCTGTTACGCATACTGTTAGTGAGAGTTAATGTGGGTGAAACAGAGCACAGGAGAGCAGTGAGGACAGACTCTACCACCGAGCTGAAATAAAAATCAAGTATGTATGTTACAAAGAGCTTTTTTCTTTTATTCTTTGCTTTTTGGCAAAGCTGACCACTCTGGAGTGCACTGTGTCATCTGTTTCGAGTGTCCCCTCTGTTGGCTTTCTCAAATTATAAAAACCTTGTGGCACCAGTGTGACCTCTCAACCTGAAGATGAACCTACGGTAAAAAATCCTGGTGAAAATCCTAGGTGATTTTCAGAAAAGTTGAGACGTGACCCTGAAAATCTGAGAAACCTCGACATTGTGGTCACCGAGATTTGAACTCGTCTGAGATTTTAGTAGATGTCCCTATCTGATGAATTTGGAAATCCCATCTCAAGTTATCTTGAGAACAAGACGACATTGGATTTTCAAGGCCACGGGTGTCCACATCGTCACCATACTAGACAGGTGGTTGGCAATACCCCATCATCCTTTTACAGCTGGAGGTAAAAACAACTTGAGAAAGCCAGCAGCCTCAAATGGAGGGACTCCTACCCAGAACCATGCACAAACACCCAGAAAAGTTACCAAAATGCAAACAATAAAGCGCAGACAACAACACACAAAGAAAGAGAGTGAGGTAATTTTTTCACTTTCTTCAGATAAAAATACTTCCTGCTGCTACATGAAGAGCTCTTAAAATATCTGACCATTTTCAGCAGCCATGTGACACTCACCATCGAGGAGTTTGCCGTGAAACACAGCCATGCCTGCCACGCGACCGATGAACTTGAAGTAGGTCAGGTGGTCCTCGTTGCATAAACCTGAGTTGGGGTTAATCTGCAGTGTGTAGTTGTCCCTAAAACATAAGGCAGATCAGGAAAGTGTCTTTAGTAAATGCAGTAGTACTTGCATAGAATTTTCTACTCAATTTGAACACTCGGAGCTTTCTGTCTACAAGTGTCATTCATTCATACAATAGCATTTTTTAACCTGATGTTCACACTCTCACAACTTTAGGTTCAGTATCTTGCCAAAGGTCGTGGAAAACGGCATTGAACCACCAATCTTCCCACAGGTCAACAAGCCACAGCACCAAATGTTAGTAGGAACAATTACTACTTTTGTGGATCCTAGCCCAGATAGCCGGACTGAACATTCTCACATGGTTTGTAGTGACACATTTTGGTTCACCTGGATTTTTCTGCGTGAAAAGAAGCCAAATCACAGGGAAAAGCTTGTGCAAAATCATCAGCTGATTCAAGCCAGGATAAATGATCTACAGCTGTGAAAATGCCCTTAGAGAGCTGGTCCAGGCCTTTGCTGTAACATATACCACAGTTATTTGATGTGCTTCGTATCACCAGGGTTGGAGATTTTGATTGAAACTTTTTTCAGCCCACATTTTCACAGCCAAAGAGAGTTTCGATTGCCTTTTGTGTGTAAATGTCTGCAGCACCTCTCCCTCATTCCTCTGTGTGTGTGTGTCAGCTCTATTTTTTTTTCTTCCTGTGTTTCTCTGTTGTTCCCTGGTATGAACGTGCTCTGTGTCATTTTGTGTATCTGGGAGTGGCTGAAGACTCCCATGCCTGTGGCTGCTTTTTGCATAAACCCCCAGGTTTACGCATTGCTCAAAATTCGTAGTACATCTCCCCACCGCTTTAAAATTAGCCTCTCCTTTTCCCTTGAATGCATCAGCCCCCCCTTTTTACACTTATCCCACTAGCTTCCTGTCAGCCTCTTATCTGTCATACTCCCCCTGACTCACTCATGCTGCTACAGGACTCAACCAGTTCCTATTTACAGTGAAAATGAAGGTTAATAAAGCATAATGACCTGTAAATATGCCCCCTTAAACAAAAATACATCATCCCAAACATCGTTACCTCACAGAGACACATTGAAATTAGCAGTGATTTAATATATCGATCTTGGGAACTGTACAGAAGTCCTGGATTTGAAGTAAATACAAGCACTGACATCTTTTTGTCCACATTTTAGCTGTCAGTGTAGAGGATGCACATCACTCGTGCAACATATAATTGCTTAAAAATTTCCAAAAGTGGGAAAACTACAAGTAACAACAAGTGAATACAAAAATAAAGACTCACGTGGCGGAATACTCGAATAGCCCGTAGTACGGGTTGAACATCTCTTTGGACATTAGGAAGAACCACTCCCTGGCCACGCCACCGTAGTCCAGTCCTTTTTCTCCATCAAACTCCACCCACAGTCGTGCCTTCAACAGGTCTGGCCTCTTGACCGAGAGGATGCGTCGGTATGAGTCCTCCAGCACTGCATTTCGTTTCAGCTTCATCTCAAAGCGGTTTGGGATGTCCGCCTACATTTAAAAAACAAACAAAACAAAAGCACAGTGGTGAGTTTTCGGTTACCTTTAAGAAGTTATGTTGAAAATCAGTGTGGCGGAGGTGGTATCCCTGGGTCAGCTGCAGGGGAAAAGTGGTCAAGGGGGCAATGCCAAGGAGGCTGGAGAGATAGGTGGTGGGGATCTGTCTAATGAGGCTTCTGCCTTTTATAAACAGTAAAGCTGGAGAGCAGAGGGAAGTGTGTGTGCTGACAACCAACTGGAAAGTCGAGGAGCCGGGTGCCGAAACATACATGTGTGTCACTTCAATAAACACTTCTAAGTATAAAATATCACAGTGTGTCAGGTCGATCTCTACAATCAGTAAGAGCTTTTGAGGATGCTCACCGGTTTCTTCAGCTTCTTCTTGAAGTAGTCATACTTCTGTTTGTAGTCTCTAGAGTAAGGCACTGCCTGTAATCACCAAAGGATGGAGGTCAGCAACAGCAACAGCAACAGCAACAGCAACAACAACTTTCAAAGTCATACTCACTGGTCCAGTTATAGCAGCGTTCTGCAATCTGGGATCTTCCCATTGTGTGTTCTTTGTGTCTATGAAATAAAATATATCAAAAAGCATATATTAACAAGAAAACAGATTAATGTACTAATCAAAGATGTTTTCGACTTAAACACATCATACGCACTGTGATCTATGTAGAAGACCCTGCCATCACTGTGGACCCTCTCCTCCCAGCCAGGCTAGAAATGAAGAAAATATCAAATCTATATTAATCAGGCAGATTAAATATCACATCAGCAAACCAATCAGGGCACCACATACAGTGTTCAGCCACAACAGTAAAACCACCATTAGTCTCAAAAAGGAAATGCAGTGATGGATAGTTTGAAGCACATAAACAGATTAACGGGACAATTATCTCTAAATTATATCAAGGAAACGGAAACTCAATGATACCAATTACATTCAAACAAAACAGGGAAACAAAATAAACATAGAAACAGCTGAGGAGACATCAACTAGCTCAAGGAAATGACTAAACATCTGATTTTTGTTACACCTTATGTTAAAAGCAAGCAATCCTGGAGACAGTGTGGTCATAACAACTCCCACATATTTTGGAAATTAAGTAAAATTCAAGTATTTCAGGAGAATATAGGTGTAGCTCTAAGATGCCAGGTTATGAAATTTCAGTAGATGTCATGGTACTGTACCTTGGAGCAATTAAAGAGGGTGTTGTTGTTGTTAAAAAGTCAAAATTTTTTTGCAAAAATATTTCTTACCTAAAACTATAACAAAGACCTGGGATAAACTTGACCCACCAGGTCTTAAACAATGGGTGGAGTAACATCTTTATAAAGAAGACGACGATTTTCCCGCTAAAGGCCTAAAGGAGATGCCTTTTTACAAAAGTGGAAGAAAAGAATCACCTTTATGTCAACTGAGATGGTTAAGGACAGTTGGGACAATATGTTCTGAGAATGTAGCGATGCAGTGTCCCACCTGTGCTTTTTGCTAAAACTTGAAGAGAAAAAAAACCTTAAACACTGGCAGGTGGACAGGTGGAGTAAATAACACTGATAATCTTGTTAAATTTGGGAAATGCCAAGGAGTGGCAGCAAGCAAACGGGCAGCCAATGAGCTGGACACAAAATGTTTTCATAGACGGGTAACTGACGGATGCTGACAACAGTGGTCTAAGAGGATAAATGGTGAAGGGTCAAGTGTGCACAAAGTTAACTGCTGTGCATAAGGGGAGGATCCATGCGATCTGATCCTACAGAAGAGCGAATGTAGTAGAAATTGATGAAAACCTCAATTTGGGCTGCGAGAGAAAGAAAGTGCGTCACAGCTTACTGTGTTGTCCACTGATATAAAAAGCCTACAGTGGGATGAAGATGAGCCACGGAACAATGAAAGAAGATGGGCCGTTTGATGAATCACTTATTTTCTCTTGCACCTTTGTATTAACTGGGAGAGGTATGTGAAGCACGCAGCTGATGGATGCAGATTGGCGCTCTGGGTAGTTAAAAAGAAATCTGCTCTTTCATCGTTTCAGAAAACAAAACATTTATTTTAAAAATGAAATGAGAGTCTGATTTTATGCACTGCATGGCTAATGTAACACATTTTGTCACATGCTTTAAGTGATTAACACATGTACATTTCTATGGAAGTATTGTGAAATGGTCATGTGTTTAAATTCTTTTACCTTAGATATTAAAATGTCTTTAGGGATTATTTTTCTCATTTAATTTTTTTAAATTAAATTTTACTTGTATTAAACATCCCATTCTGAATGTATAATTTTTTCCACAACATACTTTTTCCTATAAATAGCCATATGTTGAGAAAAAATTCAATAAGAATTTCTTTAGACCACACAGCCCACTGTGTATGTGGCCTGCAGTGGCCTGTTTAAGCAGGAAAACTGCAACTGTCACATGACAATTTCAAAATATGACCTCTTCATTCAATATTTCCAGAACAAAATGTTGACTTGACCTCAAATCTGATAAGGAAACTATGGGATATGCTGAGAGACTCAGCAACCTTGAAAAACACTGGACTTTAAAAGTTTCCTTTGCCAATGTCTCAGTCCCCTATTTTGAAGATTTAAAGATGCGTTGGTGGCGCAAGTGGACTGGACTTCACTACGCATGGTGGTCTTAATGTTTTGGCTAGCAGGCTTTTTCCCCTGATAGGTAATCCTCAAAAGTTGATGCCTGTGTTGCATCTTGTTACTGAACTTACCGGCAGAGGGCCAAGATCGGAAGGATCAAGCGAGGATCTCCTCCTCATTTGTACAGGAATCCTTATCCTGGGATCTTCCTGTTCAGAGAAAAACAAGCAGGGTGTGTTTCAGTCAGAGAGGAAATCCTCACACAAGAGATGGTGGTGAGTTACAGCTTGGAAATTCACTTTCTTTGTGGCACAGATTAGAAAAAAAGTCAACTAAATAACTGAAACCCAGTCTAGTTTTTCTGAATTGGACACACAGGTGCATTCAAAGCCTTTGGCTGCAATCTTCTCACCCAGGTAGTTGTCTTGGTAGTGTGGTCGATGAAAAACGGCCTTCCATTGGGTGCACTGCGAACTTCCCAACCGAGCGGCAGGAAGCCAGATTCTCGCGTGGCCTCGGGGCTTGGAGTGTGCTGAGGAGACTCCTCTGTTGCTGCTGATGGTTGGGGTGGTGTAGGGCTTTGTGATAAGCCTGCACTACTCTGTGCCGCTGCTGCTGCTGCTGCTGCTGCTGACGGTGCTGATGGTGCTGGTGCTGCCTCTGAAGTTCTCTGTACAAATAAAAAGACTCCAGTGAGATTCTAAATCGAGAACAGACACACTGAAGGGGAAAATTGACAGAACAGTGCTATTTTAGAGCTTTAATCTAATAAAAAAAAAACAACCCAGGGTTTAACAAAGGTTTCTATGCAGAATGTGAATAAAAAGATATGAATGCTGAAGTACCTGCACGAGAGGTCGTGTCCATGTAGTGGTTCGGTTGTTGTGGTTGATAAAGTAGCGTCTTCCTTTACTATCTCGCTTTTCCTCCCAGCCTGGAGGTAACCCAGTTGAGGTTGGAAGCAGCTGTCAAATTAAAAATAAGTAAATACATTCTCAAGACGATAATTCAAGGACAATAATTTGGCATATGATATAATTTCCACCATAATCATACAGACAGTCATTATAAGGCACTCTATGCAAATGGATTATTATTAATGTATCCTGTCCAGTTTGTTGGCCAGGTTCCGTTGTGGTCTGACTACTTCGTGTGGAGCCTTATTACTCCAAGCTCAGAGGCTGAAGAGCCTATGACCACCAACTGCAGTCCAAGATGCCACATTGATGAGGCCCATCACAGGATGAGAGACTCACTGGCTGAATAACAGGACTGTTGTGACAGCTACCTCACACAGAGGTCAGGGACTAGTAGTGCTGGGTCAGAAACCCTCTTGTGATTGATTTGGTTGCTAGCAGATTACTGGAGTAGTCCAAAATTTGTATGGAAGATGCCAAACATATGCAAACACTCACCAACTGCTCACTAGTAATGAAACTAGAAAGTCTGACACAAACAGGAAAAAGATAACTCAATAAACATATTTACTAAATCAATCATGACTGGCAGGGATTGCTGACTGCTCTCTAGGCCTGTGTGACTCAGGCTTGTGACACTAAGGGAAGATAAGATGGGCTGATTACAAAGGACTGAACTTTCAAAATAAAATATAGAAACTCGAATTCTAAACTTTCTAATGCACATGAACAAATCAAAAGCATGACTGGTAATAATTTCTATAAAAGACAGCACGGTGGACTAAAAACAACAACACCTGGACCAACAGCAACAGACACAAATCAGCAATCAGAGCTTTCAGCAAAAGAGGGAAAACAAGATGCAGCGATTCATGAGAAGGCATTTCAGATTTGATCTGGAGTGACAAGTTTTTTGTATGCACAAAAATAGTATAAGTGGTCAAATGACTAACCTGTGGGAATAATCGTGATACAGATTATTAATTGTGAATCTAGCAAACAGACAAACTCTAGCAAATGCAATATTCCACATAGAAATCTATAACGCAGTTAGCAATGCTGTATTCCTTAAATGTCCCTCCACAGGAACTGTGACAGTCTAAGATGATTGAAAAGTGAACTCATAAAGACTGAAGCATTCAGATGTAAGAACATTTTCAACAGAGAGCAAAACACTCACCACAGGATTAGCAGGATGTTCCTCTCCTGTTGAGGTCTGGGCACTTCCTCTGCGACTGGAATGCCTTGAATTACTGCTGTGATCCTGCAGGAGAGCGGAAGGATGACTCTGATGACTACTTGGCCATTAATGTGCATAAATTTTCCACCACTCTCCCACTCTCAGCTCACATTTATATGATTACGAGCCTACTCCCCCCCTCTGCTTTCAGTAAGTCAAACCTCAAGCGACACAGAACATAACTCACGATCTGGGAGGGGCGCTGCTCGCCAGCTGCGGCAGCGATGTTAACGATCCTCATTTCATCGCACACTGAGTGGAACTCCACTGGGGTGCGGGGTGAAGGTGATCTGAGCTGGTTACTACTGTGGTACTGGGTGGAATCATCCTCTGTAATGATCTCCCAGCTCTACATGATGACAGAGAGGAGACTCCAATGAAGCAACAGCAGTGCAGGGCTGTCAGAGGTAGTATGACAAAGATCTGAACTTCTTTGTTTAAATATACAGCGGATTGAGAAGACGAGCCCGACGCATGACGTCTGCTTTGCTTAGGCTGTGTTAAAACTGATAAACCTTAAAGCAGGTTTTAAAAACATCCCTGTGCAGTTAACCTTTTTTTTTTTTTACAAGCCTGTAAGCCTGCACATGATAGAATTAACTTAATATATACATAAAAATCAAATGAATCGGGCTCTATAATCTTTTTTAAGAGCTACTTAATCAGTACTTCCTGTCTTTGTCCTTTTCTCCACCGACTCCCTTTGCTCCACCCCCATCAGTTTCACCTGTGTTCAATCACACCTGTGTATTTACAGTCTTCTCTTGTTTTTCCTGGTACCCACATCCTGCATCCTTCTCAGGTGCCTCATGGTTCTTTCCAGATGCCCTGTGTTTTACTCTTGTTGAACCTTCTACTGATATTGTTTTGGATTAGCCCTGCTCACGTGAGCAATGCCCTTTGTTGCCATTTTCCTCCATAGGTCAAAGTTGAGCTTAATTGTACCATTGCATGTCTTTGCAACACTGCAACAGTTTGTATCACTATTAAAAAGGATTAATTAAGATCATGTCCTGCACTAATTTTGAAAATGCACAGTGTCCATCTGAGTTCAATCTGAGCATCAGAATGGGGAGGAAAGGTGAATTCACTGACTATGAATGCAGCATGCTTGTTGGGGCTAGACGGGCTGGTCTTAATATTTGAGAAACTGCTGATGTACTAGGATTTTAAGAGAAGACCATCTCTGAATGCAAAACAACTGCTCCAAACCTCAAAGCAGATGGGCGACAGCAGCCGTAAACCCCACCGGATGCCATTCCTGTCAACTAAGAACAGGAAACTGAGGCTACAGTTCACACAGGCTCACCAGATTGGACAATAGAAAATTGGGAAAATGTTGCTTGCTCCAGAGACTCTTGATTTCTGCTGCGACATTCACATCACAGGGTCACAATTTGGCATCAACATGAAAGCATGAATCCATTCTGCCTTATATAATACTGGAGGTGGTGTGGGTGATGCTTTCTTACAAACCTTTGGGCCCCTTGGGAACTAAATGAGCACCATTTAAACCCCACAGTTTCCCTAACTATTGCTGCTCACCATGTCCATTCCTTTATGACCACGGTGTATCCATCCTCCAAAAACTCAAATCCTCTCAGTAAGGGTTTCTTGAACCTGACAGAAAGTTCACTGTCATAACATGGCCTTCAGCACATCGCATCTCAATCCAATTGAGCATCTTTGGGATGTGGTGGAACGAGAGATTCACATCATAGATGCACAGCAACTGTGTGATGCTATCATGTCGACATGGACTAAAATCTCAGAGGAATCCTTCCAGCACCTTGTTAAATCTTTACAATAAAGAAATTAAGGCAGGTCTGAAGGCAAAAGGAGCCTAAGATTACATTTATGTACTAAATATATTTCCAAGCAGAACATCACTGAGAAGGCAGCATCAGCAATATTTCTGATTATTCCTAACAGACTGCTATAGACTATATCCTGAGGCAAGCAGCAGACTCCTTTGCTACTGTGTTAACCAGCTAGATGCTAACCACGTTTATGTTGGATGTTTGGTGCTAAGCAAGTACTGCAGAGTTGGGTGGGTTTCGAAGTTTTTGCAGCAAAAACAGCATTATGAAAGGGTTGGACTCAAGTGTTAAACCATGAAACTTGTTCTCTAATTTTATCAACATTATCAGAAATCCTGGGACATAACAAGGAAACAGGGAACAAAAAATGAAAGAGTTACCTCTGGAGACTCTTGCGTGCTATCCTCATGTTCTGAGATCTGTCTGCGTGTTATGAAAACATGCGCCGCATCCGTATTACTGTTATGTCTTCGTTGAACTTCCAAATTGCCGTCTCTGTTCAGGGGGAGACAGACACTTAGATTCTCACTAATGAAATGCATCAAAAGGGTTTTTTAAATTAATTTTTTTATAGGATATGGGAGCCATCTTACTGCGTGGTGGGCCGTTGCCATTGTGTGGTTCTGGTTTCATGATTAACATAGTAGATCCTTCCCAGATTATCTTGCCTCTCCTCCCAGCCAGGAGGAAGAGGAGGCAGGATCTGGTTTTGTCTGGGACCTGACATATCATGTGTCTCCAGAAGCTCCCAACCAGGCTGTTAAACAAGGAGGACATCATTTTGAAATGCTAAAGAACTAAACTAAGCTGTACATATGGAAAACTGGAGATAAAAAAAAAAAGTCTCGCCTTACTGGAAAATAAAATTAAACGGCCATTTTCACAGAGCTTTTTCACATTTACAAACACAGCTACTGATATTAATATGTACAAGTTACTATATACAAAGTTCAGTGCAAATAACTTTGTGTGTACTAAACTTTATCTGGTACCTTACTATTACTGTTCTTGGTAACTGTGAGTGGCATGCAAATAGCTGCAGCTATGCATAATGGTTGCTTTGGCCTTGAAGGCCTACTTTACCCTTTTCTTTGAATAGTTTTTTGTATTCGGGATTCTTATTTCCTACATTTCTCAGATGACTGTCTCAGTTTCACACACGCTCACGCTTTGTCATTTCCTTTCTATAAATTCCACTCCCAATTTTTGTGGTGCAAACAGTGAATTTATATGCAAACAAAGTAAGGGAGTGTGTACATCCATTCATGACTAAAGATGAGGGTGGAAATCACGTTGGTGCACACACACAATACAGTTCACAATGACTGAGATTTAGAGAAAGTGGATCATGGATGTGCAGTATCGTGTGTGTATATGTAAGAGATTTATACACCTGACACTCTGACTTGTGCTTTGATCTGTCAGTAAGGAGATGAACCACAAGCTATTTTGTACCTAACGCTGAAAACCAGGTGACAAGGCCAAGGTTATAGCTGGGATCTCAATGTGACCCAGCTTGTCAAAACGAGCCATAACAGTTTAATAACTTCGCAGTGTTAAGATTTAAGTTAATCTAAATCTAAATGTTAATTTACAATACTGTTCAAAAGTCTTAAATCACCCCTCATTTCTTCATCTTTTGCTGAGAAAAATGGGAAACTGGTGCACTGATTTATTGAAATGTACAAATATAAAAGAAACAGAGTTTGTACAATTTTAATGAGCCTGAAAGTCAATAATTGTATAACCCTGCCCCTTTATTCTTCAACACAGCCTGAACTCTCTTAGCCAAGAGTTAGGATAATTTCTGTAAGTAGCCTTCAGGAGTAGTTCTTGAAAGTCATTCAAAGCTCTTCTTTGGATGTTGCCTGTCTTTTGTTCTGTTGTCTGTCAGCATGATCCCACACTGCCTCTATAGTGTTGAGGGTCTGAGCCCTGGGGAGGCAAATTCATGACTGAAAGTGTCATTGTGTGTCTTCTTGTGTAGGTATGCTTTTTTTTTTTTTTGCATTGACAGTGTGTTTGGGATTGTCATCATGCTGAAACATACTGACGGGCTGCAGTGCCACCCCTCAGCCTCCTAGCAGATACACCTATAGCATAAATTTGAAATTATGCAGCTTAGTCATATCATATGTACATTAATAGTAATAAAAACACAGATTCTGGTTCACTCCTTACAATTAAAGATGCAAATTAATGCAAACATTTTCGTGTGATGCTTTAAAAGCGAGTGCAAAAAATCCTAACCAAAAACCCCAGTGGTAGAGGGATGATATCTGAATTATATAACTTGATGATGACATCCTCTCCTGATTCATCTGCTGCTAAGCTTGAAGCTTGGAGGTATGACTTACAGGAGGACTTGACAGTGGAACAATGGAGTAGAGCATGTAAGCTAGCCCAAACACAGACAGGGAACACACGTCTAAAATTGCTACAATTTAATTGGTTGATGAGAGTGTACATAACACCAGAAAAACTTAACAAATTTAATATGCAGATTCCTGATATCTGTAATAGATGTGAAGAAGATAAGGGCACATTGCTCCACTGTTTATGGTCATGTCCAAAAATAAAGGAGTTTTGGGAAGAGGTTGGAGCAATGATAAAGGAGATTTTGTCAATTAAACTTGTGATGGATCCCAAACTTTTCCTACTGGGATTATATCCTGTAGGGTGTAACATAGATCATTTTGAAAAAAATCTTCATAAACATGGGAATACTACAAGCAAAGAGAGTGATAGCTCTAACGTGGAGGAGTCTTGGCAAACCAAGTATTTCACATTGGTACAAAGAATTGTCTTTATGTTTACCATTAGAGAAAATTACATATACTCTAGAAGATAAACAAGAAATTTTCCAGAAAATTTGGGGGCGCTACATCCAGTATATTGGGAATAAAGATCTATCTGGTTTACTGTGTGAGACAGGGACAGCCTAGCTATTCCCTGTACAGGACCACAACCATATGCTGCAATCTGAAAATTATTCTTTAAAATCTGTTGAGGTCTCATGGACTCAAGTGCTTTCATTGAATGTACCTTGTGTTTCGTTTATTGTGTAAATTTGTTTGTGTATGTACTTTATATATGTATATATGTAAAACTTTAATAAACATAATGTTGAAAATAAAAAAAAATAAAAAATAAAAGCGAGTGCAAGGACTTAAATTCAGCACCAACTACTAACTGACCTGACACTCATGTTGAACAAATGGAAGCACTGCTAACACAAAAGCATTCGTAACACTAAGCATAAACTTACATCGTTGTCCTCAGTCTGATCTGCAGTTTCCTCCTCTGAACCTGGGTTTTTTGGCAGGTAGGTCATTTTTAGACGCAGATGACCTTTAACTCTGGACTTGTGACTGTGTGGGAATGGCAAAAACGTAAATAAATAATTGTTTTGTTTTCTTTGTTTTTAGTGGAAGAAATAAATATCCAAAATGCTAAAAAATAATAATAAATGAGTGAGCCAATATATGGGAAATGGAATGTAAAACAGAGAAAGACAAAAGATTAAATAACCATGAAATCATGCCAACCTTCGTGGGTGAAGCAGAAAATCCTTGAATGTGTATGGCCTTTCATTGTTAGGATTTTCTGTCTGAGAAAACAAAATAAGAAAAGGAAATCTTTCATTTCTTCACACTGCATGAATAAATCTGCTGTTCAGCTCAGGATCATAACACTTTTAAGATACCAATGGGTGAAATGACAGTGACCGTGCACAGTGAGGGCTAATTTGTGGGTGCTGTATTTATAACAAAACAAAAGCAGCAGGATAACATAAACACAACAGACTGTATTTCCAAAACTGTGGACACTGATGTGGAACAGGCAGTAGAATAAGGATGTCCATGTTTATATTTAAATGGTGCCATAGGTG
>NW_024582411.1:16184-90224 GCF_018398535.1 Haplochromis burtoni
CCCCGAAACAAAACCTGGGTGTGGCTTAAGAGTTTGGCAGGACCTTTAGTGTGCCTTGGGCAGAAAAAGTATTTAAAAACAACTGATTTAGAGTACAGAGAACCACTTTAATATCTCTAAAGAAGTATGTCTGTGTTATCTGCAGTGACTTCAAGGTTGTACATCTCTCTCTTTTATCTCAATCATCAGTAAGGGCTAGAAATATTTCCTCTCACCCGATTTTTTCACAAGACACTCCCTTTAACAAACCGTCTTTAATTGTAGATTTAACAGAAAACGTTTCCCGCTGCACTATTTTCCTACTTCAAACAATGAGAGTCATTTAACTGGCTCCGTTTCCGTGTATATTTAGCATGTTGCGCAGGCAGGAATGTGTTTATCAGCCGACGATGAATGGCTGCTCTGTGTTATTCCAACAGAGACTGGGATCAAAATAATGTAGCATTTGCCAGATGAACCGTCTTTGCTTTGAACTCTTCACACATTCACTGCATGCCTTTATTGGAGCTGTTAAGGTCTCGAAAGCAGAAGGCTGAGGCCAAGCACAGTGGGAGTCAGCATGTGTGACCAAAATGAACACCCATGGCAGGTCAAACTGTCTAACAGGGGTACAAAGTGTTTATGTGAACAAATTTAGATGGAGGCCTCCTTCATCGTGCCCTTGCACTTCTAATAGAGCAACTGAGAAAAGCATAAATCCAGATTAAAATAAACTCTGAGCAAGCTTTTCCAAAATTACAATGAACTGTCCTAAAAACAGCAGTCTCTGTTTTATGCAAGCGGTATTAAGACAAGCACACTTGTTATCGTTGCTGTTACACTGGCAGGCTTTGCATTTCCATTAAGAAACCGCCTGCTTTGCACAGTACTTCCTTCATGAGGTCTTCTAAGAATACTAAGGTTAAACGCACTGTCAGTCCTCTGTGTTTATTTACCCTCCACCATATTATGGAAGTCAGAAATAATTGTATTTATTTTGGGTTTGTTTACAATACTGAATGACTGGAGATTTAACATACAGTAAACAGAGCAGCTGTGGCTGTATATAGAACACTGTCTTTATTGTTTACAGTAGTTTATATTAACAGAGGGTACCCATATGGAAAATAATTAAAAACTATTATTAGCATTGTCTAACTGATACTATGACTTACCGTACTCATAAAAGTGGCTCCCCCCCACATTTCTCTCCTTTTTGTATTAGAAATCTGCTAAAGAATCCTATTTAATTAGTAAATCATAGTATAAGACATACAGGGCTCACATAAATAACTCATAGAGCTCTTTTTGATGAATAAAAGTAAGAATAAAAGTTAGATAAAGAAATGTTTCATTTCTTTTTAACGAAGACATTGCGCTTATAAAACATTGAGAGATGCTTAACTTAACTTAAATAGATTACTTCCAAACAGCAGACTCTTGGATTGCAATGTTAAAAGCAGAAGTACTAAAAATCCCAGTTCTTGGAGTGAAAATCCAGAAGCAAGTCAATCCACACAGACTCTCATATTAAAATACCCAAATTTAGCTATAGAAACTGTTTACAGCATGGTTGAAAACAAAGACATTGGTACTTATGGATAGTTTCTCCCCTTATTAATTATTTTTTAATGGAGTACTGTGTTGAGAGAAATATTAAAGCTTCCTTTCCAATTAGTTGTACTAACAGCTCATTTAAGAAATCTGTGCTCCAATTTTGGTGATTGAAATATTTTATTATTTGTGTAATGCACTCAATAGGAGGTTTAATTCAATTCAATTTCAGTTATATTTATATAACGCCAAATCACAACAGTGGTCACCTCAAGTTGCTTTATATTGTAAGGTAAAGAACATTAACAATCATATGACCCCCTATGAGCAAGCCTTTAGTGACAGTGGAAAGGAAAAAACTCCCTTTTACAGGACTAAACCTCCAGCAGGACAGGTCAGGCGAGGAGCGAGGCCATCTGCCGTGACCGGTTGGGGTGAGAGAGGAAGCAGGACAAAGACACGGTGTGGTGTCTGTCTGACTTCAAAAATTAAACATATAGTTAAAATGTGGGCACCAAAACCAAACATCTTTTTTTAATATAGGCTGTGGCTCCATCCTGCTATATATATTACTGAGAACTTACAGTATATATTGCAGCTGAATCCATTTTTCTTAGCATCCCGTGCAAGCGGTTATTACTAAAAGCTAGCTAAGGATAAATTGGTTTTACCCAGAAACACAATCTCCAGAATGTCCAGATCAGGTGTTGTGTTTACATCAGCTGATCAAATCCACTGATCTCTCTGCCAAATAAATATTTAACTCAGCCACAAACCGTAGTGCATAAACAATTAAAGCTAACGGTTTGAAGTTGAGTAGGTCACGTCTATATCAGTAGCGAACAGATGATGGAGTGAAATCAGAGCCTCCTGGGTAAGGTGAGGCTAAAGATAACAAAGGGGAAATGCATGCTACGGACACGTGAAAAAAAACTGCCCAAGATAAAATGATAACGACAGATAAATGTCCATTCAGAGCATCCCTGCAGGCTCGTGTGACACTGAATGCAGCTCAAGTTTAGCATATGGCATTAAGCAGTGCTGACCACAGACTGCATGAGGTTGCGGCAAACAGCTACAGACACATGTTGGTAGCCTCAGCGATATCCATCTTGGCTCTGCAACGAAAAGCTGCTTTTGACAGGTGGGCAGCAGCTTGTGAAAAATAAGCTTTTGAGGAGCTAATGTGGCGGTGGTAGCGTGGTGATGATGGATACTGAACTGAAAGCTGACACAGGTGTCAAAACAGCACTTCATTGCCATGACAAAGTTAAGGCAAGTTAAAACACATTATGTCTGACAGCCTAGATGTCATTTGTTATGCTCTTGGGGAATATGCAAACAAATTATTTAACTACAGGATGAAGAATGATGTCAAATATTTCCAACTACTGGCTGTAACCCAGTCTGTAAACCTTTTAAAGCACAGAAGTTGGGCTTTGTATAAATCATATGGGGTTAAAGGGCACTTTGATGGGCTATCTCTCTAAATACACATTAGTTATTTTGCATGTTAACTCAGCAGCTCCACAAACCCACTTGTTTGTGTAGTGAGATACCCCTAAAATGTTTAATGCTCTATGAAACTGTAAATGCTTGTTATTTCGCTATATAAAATCATTGTTAACATTCATTTGATTCATGTCTTCACCTTGTTGTGCAACACATTCATACCTGGTTATTCATTAACTATGGTGATGACTCATCTGGTGACTTTGGGAGTGCGGCTAACCAGAGCAAAGGAAGTTTTTGAACACTACACCACTGATATGAACCGACATGTTCAGCCACACACAGCTTCTCGTTGTTTCTGGAGCAGTATTTAAAAGTTTTAGGTGATTGTCCACGTGCAGCTGAGAAAAACAAATTCTAAAAATATAAAAAAAGGTCCAGAAATAGACAGATACTAATTTGTCATATTGCAGTTTTATTAAGTCTGCAACAGTTATATGTTTGTATTTTTGGAGTACATATGTTGGTTAGCAGTGCTGGTCTGTTTGTACTCAGGTGACCTATTTTTTTGAAGTGGCTATAAAAGGCAGTACAAAGTACAAATTTATACACGTTTGGGCAATAAAATCTGTAGCTGTTTTTAAACATTTCCACTACAGATGTGGGAGGATTATCCACGACCTGTATGGGTTTTATTATTGTCGCATCTTTTTCTTATAGTTACCTAAGATTATGATGCACAAGATCTTAGATAACCATTAGCACGACTCACAGCGTAGGTGGACATGACAATAAAAACAAAAGCGTGTAATACAAAAGACTTTGAAGAAGAACTTATAGTTACTGTGGTTTTGCATTTTAATTAGTTCAGTTTTTGTTTTCACTTTATTTACAAGGTCTTGAATAACTAGGCCACATCTTATCTTTAAGACCTCATAGTACCATATCACCCCAACAACTTCGCTCTCAGACCACGGGCTTTCTTGTGGTCCCAAGAGTATTTAAAAGTAGAAGCCTTCAGCTTTCAGGTCTCTCTTCTTTGGAGCCAGGTCCTCGCTGGGTGCTTCCCATGAGTGTTTCTTTTTCTCTGACCCTTTTTTCACTAACTGTGTTTACACACCTCTCTGCATTTAATTATTAGTTATTATTTATCGCTGGTTTTCTTCCACATTGTGTCTTTTGTCTTCTCTCCCTCCCCTCACCCCCAACGGGTCATGCAGATGGCTGAGCCTGGTTCTACCAGAGGTTTCTTCCTGTTAAAAGGGAGTTTTTCTGTACCACTGTCGCCAAGTGCTTTCTCATAGATGATCGTTTGATTGTTGGGATTTTCTCTGTATTACTGTAGGGTTACTACTCCACAATATAATAAGCACCTCGAGGCAACTGTAGCTGTGATTTGTTGCTATATAAATATTGAAAAAAAAAAAGTTTTACTTTCTGGAGTTGGTTTGCTTGTTTTAATTTAGTTTTTATTAGTTTTATTATTGTTGGTGGCTATTTGTCAGGGATTAAACTGCAGTGGTTCAGAACATGTATTTCTTGCCTAGAAATCAAAACATAAACAGATATATGCACCAAAGCCTCTTCAACGCCACTTCACACCAAAGAGGTTCCCAGTTTGAACCTTCCTGATCAGATCGGGCTTTTCTCTTTGGAGCTTGTTCTCCTTATGTCTGGTGATCCTGAAATTGGCCAGATATCTGGTTATCTGTCTTGCCTTTGCAGCCCAGTGATGGATTAGCAACCTGTCCGGTGTGCTACAGCTGGGATAAGCTCCAGAACCCCCACAACCCCGGTTAAATGACACTCCAGTCGCACAGGCCTAGAAACCAGTCTATGTCTTCCTGGCAACCACAACCCCGACTATTTGGCGAATGGGTGCTGGAGGTTTCTAGCAGGTTTCTCGGTGAAACTGCACCACCAAAAACTGTTTGGCCACCTGTTTTTTGCACTGAAGACGCAGCCCGTTCTCACTCCCGAGGCGTAACATGTCAACGTTTTGTCACGTCCCGCGGCGTTCCTGAGGAACGCGAAAGGAGACCTTCGGCGTTCTTATGGTACGCGGCGGGTTATGGCTGGAATCCAGTGCAATGACGCTCCCGCGGTAATAGACGTTCCAGCCCTGTATTCCAGCCCTAAACCTAACCTTATTCCTAGCCCTGACCATAACCTTATTCCTGACCGTAACCAGGACTTTAATGATGTTAAATAGCGTGTTTCTAAGCGATCTAGTTTTTTTTTTGTGTCAGTGGTGTTTTTTTTATTATTATATGGAGAACATATGTCAGAGGGAAGAAGTAAGAAAATCAGTGCAGGTATTACAATTAAAACACAGAACGTTTTGACTCACAGCAGAAAGGAGTGGACTCACAGTCTTGTCTACAGACTCATTAAACACATCCATCAAAGCCTTATTGGCAAGTTGTGAAACAATTTTTCCAAATTAACAACTTTCTCAATTTTTTTTCTTTTGTTAGCAATTTTTTTTAGGAGTCAAATTTTTTATTTTTATTTTTAAAGATAATTTACAAGTTTTTCCATATTTATTATTTATAGTTAGGCATGAAGCATGTTTTGGGCCTTCTAGAGTGAAAGTATAACTGAGATTTACCTAAGCAAACGTAACTATTTTAAAAATAAATGGACTGACTAATTAGTGGAGGAAGCCGTCCTACTTGACATTCTGCTAAATGGAGGGGGGTAGGGGTGGAGACTGACACTTGATATTTCACAAACACTGGCTGGCAGTGGCACCAAGGAAAGCAACACACCACCAGTTTACTGGGAAAGGCTCACACTTTCATTCCGCCTACATTACATTAGCACCACACACATGCACGTCCACAGATGGCTGGTATGACTACGCAGCGCTCTAGTATCATGCAGTTAAATTTGAATCAGTGCTACACACCAGTAGACTATCTGGAGTCAGGCAGAATATTTCAGAGGCACTTTATTTATATCAGCAAGGGGCACCACTTTTCCCACTGCTATAATTAGTCTGGGTAAATACTTAGGCCAATTACTCATAGTGCTAACAGAATAATAAAAAAGGAAACTATTCAAAAGATGAGTTCACACACCGACAGACACACAAACAGGTTGAAAGGGAACCTTTCCCTCTTATTCACTGATTTCTGGGAAACTAATAAGCAGATGGATTTACTGTAATGCAACCGAATACCTTTGAATGTTTGTCCACATTGGGCTTGTTAATTGCATGACTTAGCTGTAGCGATCTTCTCAGTTACTGAACCTCACTCTTTCTTGACCCGCAGTAAACTGAGTTTTAAGAATGTGAATGGCAGAGCTGTATATCTGTATATCTATACAGACATAAAATACACAGAACTATTTGAATGTTGAACTTTATGCATGGGAAAATTAAGCACAAAGTCAATATAAAATATAGTTGTTATTTGCATTACTTTACACAGTCCAGCTGTTATTTTAGTCCCGTGTACATGGCAGTTAAAGTCAGTGCATGTGGAATCTCCTGGAACCAGTTTAACAACATTTCAGTGAATCCACTTTGTTCTTTACCTTAACATGCTTTCCTGAGCCTTGCTGTGTCACATAAACTTAAAAAAAATGCTTATTTGACAGCTGTTATCTTCTCTATACACTATGAGGTATAAGGCCTGGGACCTTCCATTTAAGAAACTTACCTCGGCACATTGACCTGAGCTTATGGGTGTATTATTCCATTTGTTGCCCGTGTTTATATCAGGAAGAGAGGTAGGCAACTTAGCCGGGCAGCAAGAAGACAAATGAATGTGCACATGTGGAGAGCAGGGGCTGCTGAGTTTGGGATTCGAAACGTGACATGAAATTCCAGTGTTGGCGTAAGGCACCTCGAGGGAAAAGCTCCTCTGTATGGCGTGATGACAGTGTTTTTCCTGGTGGCCTTTTCCTGATGAACAAGCTTTCAGGTTTTTCTCAGAAGGTTTAGTTGAGGAGAACAAACAAGCAGAGGTACTACGATAAAGTTTCTTGTGGCAGTCGCGATCACCCTCTGGGTGCTCTGCTGGGTAATGAGCCTCGGGATATTCCACATTGACTGTAGCTGTTGTTGTGGCTCCTTTTCCTGATATCATTGGTTTCTGGTGGGCAAAGCGCAGCAACAGGCTGCTGGAGTGACGATTTGATCTGTCTAGAGATGATGACACTTCCTTTATTTTGCTCATGTCCTCTGTTTTAGATTTTGGTTCGTCCTGTAAGGGAATATTAAACTGCACCATGTGTTTGGTGTCCCTGAACTCAGCTGAACAGCTTTCTTTTGGGAAGCGATGGCCGATTACTGCCGTGTTGGTGGACCCTTTGGAAGTCACCTCCTCATCTGTCAGTGAGTATCCATTAACAGAAGTCTGAAGAGATGACTGATTAGAGCCCTTCCCTATAGGGAGCGCAGGAAAAGCCACTGGACTTACTGGGGAAGCAGGTGGGGTGCTGCAGGGGCTCTTTGGGAATATAACTAAGGAGGAGCACCGCCTCAGGGGGACCTTGGACTTGCAGCAGTGTAGACTCCTCTCTTGGGTGGTCTTATGCTTTTCTGGTGCCTCTGGCTCGAAGATGCTGTTACTGCTACAGTAGCCGCCATCGCTGGCCATGCTGCTGCTGCACGAACCCCCGTCAGAACCCGCACACGCTCCTCCTCCTTCACCAGCTCCTGGTTCTCCATCCTCTACGCTGCCATCGACCTGTCCGCTGAGCTTTCCACAGGGCTGGAGTGAGATCTGTAGAATTCTCTTCTTATTACATCCTCCGGTGTTAACCCTGGGTATGAACACTGAAGAGTATTGATTATAAGCATAATCTGGTGACAGAGGAGTCACCTTCAAGTGGACAGAATTGTGCGCCAGACTCTCCGAGGGGCTTTGAGCTGACACACTGACTCCGCTTTCCTCACCATGGCTGCTGAGGCTTTCTGACAGAGGGTCCGTGCTGCTTCTCCTTGACGCAAAATGCAAGCGGAGCCGACGTGCCATTCGTTTAACTCTCTAATCCCTGCAGCGCCAGCGGGAGCTGCATGATCAAACTTGCTGGCTGGGAAAAGGAGAGCAAAGCAACTGCTCCAAACTCTGCTCTGTGATCACAATCATTAGGGACTGCGCATTGCCAAAATAGCTCTGGTGACAACCTACATTCCTCTCCAGGCGGACCATGGCTTTTAGTCAGGGGAGGTCAGTGGTTCTGTGTGGAGGCATGACCCAAACAGATGACCTTTGAAAACAGATTAATCTCACTGCTGAGCCCCCTTTAAAGACACGGCCGCGGAGCAGAAAGCAACACTGAGAGTTGAAGGAAAAAGCGGACCTGCTTCATAGCCTTAGCTCAGGGCTAGTTAACTGCACCCTCTGACAAATGCGTAGCACCTCACATCTGCTGCTGCCACTTCACTCCTGTTTACTCCCTTGGGGAAAGAAAAAAACAACAACAACGCGGCAGTCGTCCACGCTGCATCTTCGACTAAAGCTCTGGTCAACTGTTACTTCTGCTTCAGGCCACTCACCCAAGACTTCACTTCCTGCTGCAGCTATGCTTCTTATGTTTCTGCTGCTCTGCGCCCCCACAAATATTTTTACCCACTGCTATTGAATTACAGGAAATCAAAGGGACTGACTTTCAACATAATTCTGCTTCAGAGTGAGGACTGGGTGACAAAGCTCAGCTAGCACACAATAAAAATGCCAAAGAAAATAAAAGAGCACCCAAACAAATAAAAACACTAATAAAAATGCTTTTTGATCCTCAGTGACTGAACAACCTGCTGCAAATCATCTGCTTTACTGCAGAAAATTCAACACGATAAGAGGGAGAAAGATTTGTGGGACCGCGGTGACGCGACACCAGTCACTCAACACTTCATGTAACAGTCAGTGCTCATCTGATTTCCTCTCCACGCCTGTTACTCTGATATTGCTCTGCCTCTAAATCGGTTTTAGCATAGTCTTTAATAGTAAGACGCCAGGCCAGGATAAAGCAATGATTCACCGGTGGACACTTCCTGCTGCGGTGGAAGTCATCACCTAAATTTTTAAGGAGCATGACAAACTGCCAGAAAAAACCCATGATTGGCCATTAATCACTCATCCAGGCAAAAGCAGCTTTAACTGATGTTGACGGTATCTAGGCCATAAGACAAGGCTGGTGACGCACACCGCACGTTCATGTTAAGTCACAGCAAAGCTGCCTGGAAATAGACACAAGAATTTGGCATGACAGCGAAGATCATGCTTTGCATTGAAGGATAAGTTATATATTTATTTAATAAAGTCTTCAGCGAAAGTGTCTGAGGTGAGGTCATCAATAAATTGGGTCAGTGGGGTGTGGCTAGAGTAGAGGCTGGGCATCTATTAAGGTGCAGCCCTAAAGAGCTTTGATGTTTTACGATCAAACAAATCAGCAGAAAATATGGCTGAACTGATAACGTTGTCCTAGAGGAACAAGGGGCACTGATTGACATCTGACTGGGGTGTCTGAGAGTTGGTGTGTGTAAATGTGTTTTATACAACTCATCACGCATGAAGTAATCAAACTTTTAGAGAGCTGAGTAGCATTTCTCAGATCTCTGTCCAAGAAAATATTGACAGGCATTTTTAATCCATCCATGCATACATTCTCTTCTGCTTATCAGGGTCACAGGGGGGCTGGAGCCTATCCCAGCTACCCATTTTTATGGTTAGAGAAATATTATAAAGGTGATCGAACATCTGCTGCCAGTGTCCAAAAGCCAAACAGGGCGAATGACCTCTTTAAAATCTCTCAGTGAGACATGCTTTTACAGGAGACTCTTTCCGGAGTAGTGTAAAGAGCTTGGAAAGAAGGCAACTGGACTTCTTTAAGTTTATTGAAGACTTATTTGGCACCTTTCTAAATTTTAATTTCAAGGACTCACACATGAATTCATATAATTAAGCACTTTCTAACTATCACACACTGTCTTTCTCTAATGGATTTTTCTGAAGAACTTTGGGGATCAAACCACTGACCTTCTTTTTATCAGATGACCCGAATGACTGTGCAACATGTCCTGTTTTGTTCACTTATACCATTTCTGATTTACTAGAATGTTTCTACTGTTAAACTTACTGCAAACCAAGATATCAACAGCTACATGTTTGAAGCTAGCTTCCTGCGAATGTAATAGTGTAAGTAACTGCTACAGGTTCATTTTCCACACATGGAAGTTCACTGCAGGTTCCATTTAGGATTAGGCTTAATCCATGTATGAAAAAGCCACTGATGTAGTTTATCTTCACAGAAGAGATATATTTAGTGTACTATATAACAAATTTTAGTGATATATTAATACCTCCAGCTCCAGTCCCAGTCTGAGTATGTTTTTTTACCTGCCTGATTGGTTTGGATAAGTTTGGTTGCCTCTCAGCGTTTAGCTTTTTTTCATAGTCTTTGTAAATGTTGTTTTGCTGTAGGCTACAAAGCAGCTACCATTGTATCACTTTCTTTTACCATTTGAATCGTGCCAATTAATTCAAGTGCAGGTAACCATAGCAACTTCTGCATTCATGCTGTCTCTGGAAGTGGGGAAGGGGCTGCTGCAAAGAAACACTCATGTATTTTAAGCGAGAACTGTACAGCAGCATCTGATTTACTTTTTTATGGTTTTTGTGGGTGTGTCTAGCTGCCTCTGAGATAACTGGGAACTAGATATGACCACACTGCTGTTAGATTAGATTATGGGGGTCTGCTGGCATAGCCTGGAGAAGTGATTTACTAAAGAGTTTAACCCTGTGGAGTCTGACCTCTTGCTATCAGAATATGTAATTTTACTTTTTTTAATTGTTCTCAAGAGTCTGGGTAATCAAGGCTGTGTACTATCTAAAAATCTGGCCAAAAAAATAAAGTGTCCAAATATATGCATCCATCAAAGTTTCACATTTTGTTAAAGTAAAAACTACTTTTGGTGGTGCTAGAGGACATGTCATAGTCCAAAGGAACAAAGATTTATGCTGTGGGAATAATAAATGTTTATTTATTAAACTCTCAAGAGGCTATAATTGAAAGTCTTAGCCAGAAGAATCTTATCATCCCAAGATGTGAAAGCTCACACTGTGGAAACACCATGTGGAAACAATAATCATCCAATCAACACATCTCGTATGAGACGACCAACAAAGCACGTTTCTTGCTGAGCTCTCGGTGTGCCAGAGCTGCAGACACACACACACACACACACACGCAAACACTTTCACAGCTCTGACACACCCTCCAAAATACTCCAACGTGTAACTGGAGCATGACAAGGCAGAACTGAGTGACTCACCCCCGTCTTTATTTTATCATGTGACTGGAAACCTGTGACGTAGTGACAGGTTCCAGAAACATTCAGCCATTTAGCTGCAAACGAAAGCTCGTGTGTTGACGGTTTTTTAATGATCTAACGACTGACTGTACCTGAAAAGTCTGAGCAAAACCCGCTGAAACATGTTGAATGTTATGGTAACAAATTTATGATGTAGAAACTCCACGATTACAAAAAGCATCACAAGACTATTAACAGTGAGGTGATTCAGATTTCACAAGAGTTAGAAATGTGAATGTAATTATCATAAACTGATGGATGGCTGCCCAATGCTTGGCTTTTTATTGACTTGTAATTCCAAGAATCTACTTTGCCGCTTCCTGGTATTGTTGGGGACCAAACTTTACCAGTGATAAAAGTCTATGAAGCTGTATACAGCTCCAGTGGGAAAGGGGCAGGTGATTCACTGATTCTACAAACTGCAAGACATGTATCGCAGTTATAAGAAATGTAGCTTAGGACACTACAAAGAATGACAACTTCTTTTGTTTACTTTCCATTATAAAATAAAGTTAGTTATGAATGAAATATTAAATATGGAGCAGCAAAACAATCAAGAAAACAATCCAAAGCTTCCAATAAAAAAAATCTGTATGAGCTTTGGAAAACCTGTTTTCCCCCAAGTGATTGCTGGAAATTGCTGGCAGCCAGTAGATGAAATTGGTCCCAAAGAGGTACATGCGGTGCTGCACATAGGAACTCCTTGCAGTTGCTTTGCTCACTAGCAGATTGCCACAGTTGCCACATGTAGTTGGCATGGACTTGCAAAAAAATTGCAGACTGCTCGCCGAGCGGTAGTAAAACTGTGAAAAGTGAGACGCAAACTAAAAAATGGAGACTGTTTGACTTCAAAGTAAAAGCTGGTCGCTCGTCAACCAGTCTCTAGGACTAAGCACTAGTAGATGTTTTTATCATTATCATTTTCTAGCCTGCTTTGTGGACACAAGTGTAGTTGGTGCTTTTTTTAGCGGAGGATCAATGCAAATTGAACAAGAGCACCTCAAGACAAATATCTACACCAAGTCTCTGAATCCAGATTAGTCTCTGATACAATCTTGAGAACATCAACAATGTCTTCTGATATTTATTATTTCAACTTATAGACATATTATTGCTGTTTCTTGAAGGAGACAACAAGGAGAGCGACTCCAAAAGTTAATCAATTCCTACCTCTGGCAACACTTTTATAAATATGTTCATACTTTTTAAATTAATCATAAAACCAAACCGTAAAACCAAAGCTTACCGTGGCAGATGCATAAAAGGAAACACAGGAGTTTTATTCAACGTGAAGCTAATTTGTAATACGCATGCACATCTCTCTGGTGCATGAATATAAGAGTGATAAAGAGAGTTTTCAGTTCATTTCTGCCTCTGTGAGTTGAAGTGATATTTAGTACAGTCACATAAGGACTTCTGAGCATCCATGTTGGTTCACTGCTTGACCGTGTTGACTTTGCATACAGTTACAGACTGTTAGCTGCAAAACTCAGAAGTGGTCGTGTCACTAGAGTCCGCCTGTTCGTGCGTACCTGCTTTGTATCAGCCCAGAATGAAACTGGGTCAGCAGCTTATCACATGTCCCCCTACATTTAGGCTACATCCTAAAACCTTTAACATCACTTTGCGCCAATTGTGTGATCAATAAGGAAACACTAGACGCAGGCATTGATATTCTCTTCAGTCTCCTATTCAAACTATTCAGCTGCATCCTCTCCATGCCCTTAAGATTTGCCCCTATTTACAGTCATGAATAATAAGGTATCCCAGTTTCCAACAGTACTTCAAGTGTCATGGCAAAATAAGGGCCTCTGTGTATTTGACAGGCAGACAAAGCACAGTTAACCTTGTAATGACTGGGGCATACCCTCCTCCATACAAATATGAAACATACTGTACCATTTTACGACATGCAACGGCTTCTTTGCACAGCAATAAATTTTCTTAGTCAATAAATGGGCAAAACTGAGTTGTGCAGTGTGAAAGCTGATCATTTTTTATATTCAATTTATGTAAGACGACCTTATAAAAAACCCTGCAAAAGTATTGCCTACTTTAATCAAGTTTGTTACTCTTGTGTTCTTAGAATAAATTACAAATATTTTCCTTATTATAAGATATAATTTAAAAAAAAAAGTCTACTGAGCTAGTAGATCTGATCTTAATTTCAGTGGAAAATAAGGCTTTATAAGTTGCAATTTAAGACCATAAACATGATCTAAAAGTGACCTTAGGCTCCAGCAACTAGCAATTTAAGCCTATTTTACTTCTGCTGGTCAGACAGGAAATGTATATGTGCTATCTTGGGATTTGTAAATGTGTTGAACCATTACTCGAAGTTATCACTTTCTGCAGACTGGAGCCTGGTTCAAGTGTGCAGAGCATGAAAGTAAGTAAAGTAAATGCTCATTATAGACTCAGATCATGGTTGGACTCAGATCTAGTGGACAATCCCAAATGACAAAAACGCACTGAAGCAGATAAACTGGGAATATTACTGTTATGTTAGCACTTAATGTGATAAAATGCAGAATATATTTGCAGTAAAAAACTTTTGTTTCATTCATTGTCTGTCTTCAAATCTCATATCTGCTGACTCTCATTCACATATAAAATAAAAATGTAGTATATAATGCCACCATCTCATCTACAACCTCATTTGACTTGACCAAACACACACATATACAGATCACAGTAGGAGGTCTGTATTTGTTAGGCAAATCTGGGGAATTAAAAAAAAATTAACTAATTAATAATGTGTTAGAGACCCAGTTTACTCTTAATTGTTACCCTGATCAGTCTGTCCCATTCTAACAGGAATTATTGGGGCGCCTGTTTAGCCTACTCCACAGCTCCACATTACACTTTAGCTCTACAATATTTGACCAGCTTTGCATTTAGGCAATCCAACCACAACTAAAGAGCATAATCCCAGTACCTTTAGTAATTAAATCCCCTCCAGATATCACATTTCACGTGGATTTTACACTGTGTGTGGAAATACTGACGATAAAGATCTGCTGCTGATCTGCTCACTTATTTTCACTTATTCACATTTGTTTTCACATTTGCACTGACACACACACACACACATGGAAACCCATGCCCAAAAGCTCCCGGCAGACAATTTTTGTGCTGATGTTAATCCCAGAGGCAGTTTGAAGGTCTGCCAGGTTTTACACAGTCAGCGACCGCACTCTATAACTTTACGTGGTATGACACTTTGGTGGTTGACTTGCTGTAGTACCTAAAGTTTGCAGTAGCATAGCTTATAACGTATAGCTTGGTTGTGAATATCTAGGAGGGAGGACACTTCACCAACTGACTTGTTGCAATGCTGGCATCTAATTACAGTTTCACAAATTCAGCGAGCGCATCGGAACAACCCATTCCTTCACAAATATTTATAAAGGCAGACTGCACATCTAGGTGCTTGATTTTATACACCTGTGGTAATGTGACTAAAAGCACCTGAATTCAAAGAACAAGATTTGTCGCCCAATGCAGTTTAGTGTAGATCATATACAGAAACAAAAATAAATAATTAAAACTAACTCACCAGCCGGTTCTCATCAAACACCTCGAACAGCAGACGATGCTTCTTGGGATCAACCTGAAACACGACAGACACTTTAAAGTCAAAGCTGCTTAATCGACCAGTACAATAACCAAGATGCGTGGACAACACTGCCAGAGTAATTCAAGTGTCACATGTTATGGCTACATTTGATTTAAATCTGATTTTGGAATCATGTTTTTCTAAGTAAGCATTGATTTGACTGATATCGCATCAGAGTACATTCGTTTTATAAAAAAACAAAAAAACATTACATGCATTTTAAAATGTGCTTAATGTGAATCACATTTCACTTACTCTGAAAAAAAATTCTTCATTCCACTTGGGGTCCAGTGTCTTCGGGCCAAATGAAAAGAGAAAAGAATAAAATAAATCAACGAGATATGAGCACGACTTCAAAAGCAGGTGTTCATGCATTTACCTTTTTGATGGTTTTGGTCTGAAGGCTTGCGATTTCTCCAGTGACAGGATCATACAGGGACAGTCTGGTATAGGGATCACTGCAAAGGAAAAACAGAGACTCACTAAGTCATTGGTCTATACAGATTCAAACAGTTATGATCTGCTTCCTGCCCTCAGCGGTTTACTCAAAACACTTAATATCAGCCTCTACCTTCAGAACGTAAGAAACATTAACGAAATTGTTCCAGCTTGACATGCTCATAATTGCAGTTTCTAATTTATTATAATTCTAGGAACTGTGCATAGAAACCACATCCATCAAAGAAACTGTATTATTCATTGCTCTCTCTTAACAAAGCATTAGTAATGCATTAAATGACGAGCGCTCCACTAGAGCGGTACTAATAGAGCAATTTTGGCCATTACGCGAACAATTAAACACGAAATGGACATAAAGACAGAAGAGTCCCAAAACGACCAACAAAATCAACAGAAGCTCTCAATTATGCGTCTTTGCTTTGTATGCCGTGCTATGTGGAAGTTAGGGGAATTATTTTCAACTTTAAAAAACTAAAAGTGGGGGAAAGGTATGAGTGAAAAGTGTTGTAGACACACTGGTTTGTGCTTCTTTGGAGGGAGTCCCAGAGTTACAACAGTACAACAAATCCCCAGAAAAACCCTGAATGAGGGGTGGAAATAAGAAGGGTAGCCAGCTGTATCTAAATATTTGAGGAATGTTAACCATCAGAAAACAGAGTTTAACACTTTAAGACCTAGCATAGAACCAAGTCCGCCAGAGCTTATATTATATTTTTACATGTTGTAGTGCCATTTTTGGGAGCATTTCAAGTTGATATACATCAATACAAGGATTATAGCCCAAATTTTAATAATATGTATGCATTAAGTTCATAGTAATTACATAAATTGCAAAAAATGCAATAAACTACAAAGAAATTGAAAATCGTTTTTCTTTTTTTAACATATATTTCTAGTTAGAGAAATTTAAGAGGCTTATCCCTCAAAACTGTAAATACAAAAAAGTTGCACAAAATAGTTTCCCACCACAGGAAATTTATTTTAAGTGTCTTCATAGTTTTATTTTTGAAATACACCAATTTTTATATACTGCAGGAAAAACGAAAATAAATATTATAATGGAAATTTGCAAAAAAACAGCATATGCATCAAAATAAACTATTTCCAGCAGTGCAATATGAGTCCTAAGCATCCCAGAAACGACACAGAAAGTCATAAAGTCAAACATAACTTTTAAAAGCACAAGTATAGGCTCATAAGGCCCTGATGGTAAAAAACTACATTTCCGCAAAATAATGTCACTTCCGGTTTTGGGCAGGTCATGGCGGACATGCGATAGTTCGCGCTGATGGACGTAGGAAGTGTTACAAACAGCTGATCGGATCGGCAAAGCGTGTTTCTGGAATATTATGTTTTTGTTGCTGCAAGTGCTTTTTATGCAGTTTTTGCAAAGCTATATGTGGAAGGAAACTGTGACTTAGGACAAGCTGATGGCATAAGATGTAAGTACAACTCCTCCGGCTTCATATGCAAAAAATTTTATTGCGCTAGCTTACGTGGTTGCAGTGCTACCGGGATTTAAAAATAGTTACGCAAAGTGGAGCGTGCCCGCTCCGACCGGCTTTAAAGGGTTAACTAAAGCTTTTCTGCAAATGACACAGAACAAAGTCCTTCTGTTTTTTGGAACAAATGGAGGATTTAATATGAATCAGTGATTCACAAATTCTAGTAAGCTCTGATTGTAATGTAAAGAGGAAACAGACAGGAACAAAGTGCCCCCTGTGCTCTGGAAGTTGGTGACTTAAGATTTCTTTCAAATCTGCTGTGAACATTTTTAATAATCATCGATTTATTTACATAAATGATCACAAAGAAATTGTATGGTTGTCAAGTAGCACATGTTGCTTTTCTCTTTAGATGTCCTGCAATGCTGCACATTAAATATGTTTGTATTTTGAATCGCTGATAAAGCTAAATGAGAAATGCCAAAGAATCACACTGAGGTTTGGGGAAATTTATTTAGAAGATAAAAAACATTAGTCATATATTTCTAAAACATTGGATTAGTCTAATCAATCAAACTGGAGAACAACCTGTAACTCTTTTGATTTTAAAGGTTCAGGCTTCTAATTCTGCTACAAGTGTGTGTGATTTTTTTAAGTTTACGACAGTTGATAATCCTATTTCTAATTTCATAAAGGAAGAGCTCTGAAGGTCATGTGGTATGTGGTTAGATTGCAAAACACATTAGTGACAATGCCCTGACCCCTGAGTCTCAGACTTTTCCAACACTTCCTGTGTTGGAAAACAGTGGCTGTATTAAGAATGGCCACTTAAGGCACAGGTGAAATTATGTTGTTGTTGTTTGAGCAAACTGGCATGAAAAACAGACCATGTTCCTTCAGCTTACCTGGCTCCAAGAATATCCTTTTTGGCCAGTCCAATTCCAGCAATGACTTTCACCTTCAGGATTCTGTTATCCTCCTGAATCAACAAAATAAAATAAAACAAGTCTATTTACAGTACAGTAAGATACAAATAGGGACAGAGACTGCATACAGCCTACAGCTTTGACTTCTGCTGCACATATGTACACACACAGGCAATATTACTCAGTAATCATAGTTTTCTGACTTTTTATTTATTTTTAACTTGTGTCTTGTTTGCACACTGTGGGTCGAGAGTGTAATGATATTACACTCCTGTGCGTGTCCTGTAAACATGGCAGAACTGACTTTGACTTCAGTCCAGTCCAGAGTTATCCTAAACTGGATAAGCAGAAGAAAACGAATGGATGGATGCATGGATGGATGAGGACAAGCATGAGGCGACTTAGGTGTATTTGATTATTAAGACTGAGCTATCTGTGTCGCTGAGTCAAGAGTTTGGATTGTAACACTGGACCTAAACTTCTTAAATCTTCCACCTGCCCAGTTTATAATAACTCTAAAACTAATGAACACTAAACTGACACTTACCTTTTCATACAACACAAACTAAACAGAAAACCCACAAAAAGCACTCTTATTATAGCTTCATAATATAGTAATAATCTGCGCATGGGCAGTCTACTGTATACCGATGACTTGTATGACAACAGGTGTCCAATAAGTGATAAAAGGCAATAATAAGAGTGTACCAGCACTGATGCAGTGTGGCTTCAGTCTGATCGTTACCACATGCATGCACGCACACAGCTCGCCGTGCAAGCACGCATGCAGTGGTCTCAGGGTGATGTAACATCCTCACAACACTTGGCTCTTGTGCCCCATTTTTACCGTAAAATCAGTGAATCATCGGGAGATTTCGCAACCTGTCACACTGACCCGAGCTCCTTACTCTGCATTCCCTGTTTTGCTTTCTTGTCCTTCTCTGAATCTTTTCACAGACATCTGCTGCTTCGTTAGAGCTCAGTTTTGTTTGTTTGTTTTGTTTTGTTTTGTTTATCTTGAACAAACACAAAAGGCGTTGACAGCCCAGGAGACGGCGGGTTTCCTGCCCACGAAAAACAAAAGCTCTATTATTTTCAAGGCTCCTCTAACACTGCCTGGCAGTAGTTGGGAGATTTTCAAACTACATCGATTGTCTGCTAATAGGTAACACATTTATCTGGCGGAGACGAAACTCCGAAGCGAACAGACGCGGTAAGTTAGGGAGAGTTAGCTCGCTAACTCGACGCTCCGGTTAGTTTTTAGGTTAGCTGCCGTTGGTTAGCTGGCTAACGACAGCGGCCTCGTTTATAAACCCCCCCAAGTTTACCTCATCTGTCTGAAGTCCTGAGATCTGTGAAGAAACTGAAGCCATAATAGTATCCTCGCCCTTCTTCCTCCCACACAGCGACAAGAAGAGGAAGAAGAAGAAGGAGGTGGCGGTGCGACAGTCAGTGCTCCGCAAAGGTGTGCTTTTCCACTCCGCTGTAAGTGAGGTACTCCCTCCGTGTGTTTACCCTGCTGGATGGCGTGAAACTAACCTACTGATAAAGCTGTGACACCTTCGTCACTCTGTATCCATCCTCCTCCTCCTCCTCCGCCTTCTATTCCTCCTCCTCCTCATGCTTCCTCTTCCTCTCTGGGTCCCCCTGTCACAGCCTGAGGAAACCCAGAGGGAGCTTCCTAGAGATCGATGTAATGTCACAGTGCGTGCGTTATCTAAAAGAAACCATACATGTTTATTACAACGTAAATGAGACAGGCATTAAACAGGTTGGTCGCACTGATAGAGAGTAAAAAGCACATATTTGAGTGAGAGACGTGTTATGAAACAAAGATAATATATTCAATTAACCCGATTTTTAAAAAAAATTAGTTTAGTTTTGAGTTTAGTTTTTTCCCAAGGGTTTCCACTTCCCCATTTCAGTTTGAAAAGTTTAACTTTAGTTTCGTTTTAAAGGCCTACTTTCTCTGACAGTACTATCTGAACACTCTTAGGCAAGCTTTGTTGTAATTTCTTTAAGTAGTCTTCAGGAAGCACGTTGAGCTACTGTTGTGATTTGGCGCAATTTAAATGAAATTAAACTGAGTTCCCCAGACTTCTTAAAGGACATCTAAAGCCCTTCTTTGGATGTTGGCTGCCTTTATTTTCCACTCTCTATTGATATGATTCCACACTGCTTCGGTAACCTTAGGGTTCAGGCTCTGGAGAGGCCTGATATTATGTCAAATATCTTTTCAAACTGTGAATTGTGTCAAATGTTTCCAGATGCTATTGCGTAGTGAATCAAACTCTGATGGTACGTTTCTGTGTTAATAATCCCATCAATTATGAGCAGATCTCTAATATCACTGGCTAAAATACAGCCCCAAACCATGGTAGAGAGTCTGCAGTGTTTCTGAGCTAAAGAGCTGGGATGCCCAACAAGGCCCAGGGGCCAGAATTGGCCCACCAAAGACTCCCACATGGCCCACTGGATGGCTTTGAAAAACGTGAATGTGGGCATAAATTTTAGACTTTTAACTGTATTTTCAAAGATTTTATGACTTTTCTACCTCACTCATGACCACTCATACTACACCAAAGTAAAATGACAGAACGATTGTATTTTTTACACTATCTGCTATATATATTTATGATTTTTACAGTGTCTTCACCATTAAAATTAAGACAAATAAAGATGACCGTCTGTGTAATGAACCTTTTCTGTAAATTTGCATATTTATTTCTCACAATTTAAACCCAAAGCAGCATTTCTGTATCATACAAAAAGACTGATATATATTGGTGTAATTGCGCTTCTTTTGATTATGATTAAACTTCTTTACACTGACAGAAAGATGATTTCACTGGTCAGTGCTGTAGACAGTCACTGTTGTACCTCTATCCTGACCTCCTCCATACACATTAACAACAGTTCGAACCAAAAACTTTGCATTTATCTCTCTGTAAGAAGCGTTTCCACAAGGACAGGGCTTTTACATAATGTCCACCTGCTGTGAGATAACATTTTAAGCCTGACACTTCTTGTTTTGTCCTACATGTGTCCAGCTTTCTCCATTTTTTAAGGAAAAAATGCACACCATGCCAAGATATGAAGCTTTCAGCTAATAGATCTTTGGGATTCACCTTGTTGGTAAAAAAAACCAAACAAAAAACAAACAAACTATTTTTTTATCTGTCAAACGGTGTGATTTTTCTTTGATTCAACTACAGAAATGGAAACAAATGATGTGTTTTGTGATAAGGTGCTTATAACAAAGTGCCTAAAGATAGAATTTTAAATTTATTCTTTGCTAAATTGTCTGTTATGTCTAGACACAACACTTTTTTTAATGTCAGAATGATTCATAGGTTACTGTTAAGTGGCTTAACAAACAATAACGGCAACAACAAACATTCCTCTACAATTTATCAGGTACAAGGACTGCACCGGAAGTGAGTGAAAAAGCAGCCAATTTCCAAAGAAAAGCTCCAAAAAGCCTGAGAGCACCTTAAAATAATTCCAAGAAAGTTGATGTGGTGCAAGACCTTTCCACAGTATTGTACTGCACTTCTAGATTTTAGTTTAGGTGTAGTTACCTATAACACTTATACAACACCAATAAAACTCCAATACAAATACAAATGCACGTGAACGCAATTATAAAAGCATAAACTGTAAGATCAGCGACACTGCTTAAGATTATAACATCACAATAAAGGAAATTTACAGATGAAGAGGTGGAAGGAGTAATCTGTTAGACAACCATGGAAAAATACTACAAGAGTGGTGACTCGGTGTCACATGGCATGTTGAGCTGCTCTGCATTTTTATCTGATTCTTCCCAAATTATTTTGACAGTGTCTCACATGTTTATAGGGCTGTTAAACTAATTTTAGTGCAGGAGTTATATGCCGTCAAATTTGATCAATTGTAAAATACATAATTAAAAAAAACAGCTTTTCACTTCTTCATTTTAGTGAAAGTACATTCTGAAAACATTCACATTTAATGAGTCAAACTGATCCAAAATGATGAACAACCGTTTTAAGAAAAAGCTATTTCTTTTTGGGCTTTTTAGCCTTTATTGAAACAAGAAACTTACAGTAAATGGCTTCAGGGTTGACTCTAACGCAGGTTTCTGCAATATTCTTATCACATTTGGTCACCCGCTCAACCTGGTGGGCTATACCGGCGCCCAGGAAAAGCTTTATACATGTCTCAGTTTTTCCACATTCACTGATTTGCTTTCATCATGTGAACATTTACAGATCCAGAAAGCCACAAAAAACATCACATGTAGAGTTTTTATAACTAAGCAATTAATTGCTTGCTGTTGTTGTTGTTGTTTTGTTTTTGTTGTTATTTTTAGAAGTAATTAATGATTTCACTTCATGAAGATGAAGTCTAAACATGCTTAAAAGTCAAAACATCCACTACAATGATACTAATACACAATTAAATATGAAATAAATATAAATTTAAAAAAGCTTAAAAATGTTGTACACTTGCCTTTATTTAATTTGAATGAGGAGAGAAAATAAAAATGTAGGCAGATGTAAACGTTTTAGGAATGTAAACCATCTATAACACAAAGTTTAACTCAAGTTCCTTCTTTTTTTCAACACAGAAAAAAGTCCTTCTGTGTTTTTTGGAGACTGGAGGACGTGGCACAATCTTCCAGCCCTGAACGTCCCCAAGGTCAAACCGTGCAAAAAACTCAAGGGCCATATATCAGGCTCTACAGGCCTCACTTAGCGTGTTAAATAAATGGAACAATGTGACAAAAGTGGAGATGTTTGGGCATAATTCACAGTATCACATTTGGTGAAAACTAAACATAGCATATCAGCACAAATGCCAACACACTGGTGAAGGGCAATGATTTGGGCTTGTTTCACAGTCACAGAGCCTGGGCAGTTTGGCGTCACTGAACTCCCCTGTATGCCAAAGTATTTTAAAGTTAAATGTGAGGCCGTCTGTCTGCTAAACCTTTGTCCACATTGTGTCATGCAACAGGACAATGATTCCAAGCACAGCAGCAAATCTGCATCAGAATGGCTGAAAAACAAAAGAACTAATGGCCCAGTTAAAGCTTCATCCTGATTGAAATGCTGTGGCGGGACCTTAAGAAAGCTGTGAATGAACAAATTCCTGCAAAAATCAATGAACTGAAGCTTTGTTATTAAGAAGAGTGAGCCAAAATTCCTTCACAATGATGTCAGAGTCCGATAAAGTCATACAGGAAACAGTTACTCCAAGTTACTGCTGCTAAAGGTGGCTCTACGCGCTGCTGAATCTGAGGCTGTATCTAGCTTTTCAAAAGACTGCATATGAGTTCCTGTCAAAATGTGTCAAAACTGGAACTGATCAGTGAATCACAAATTCCCGTATTCACCTCTTCACAGAAATAATCAAGATTTTGTTTCTCACTTTTCAAATGTGAGGATTTGTTGTTTTTCCTTTTTTGTGTGTGTATCAATGTAATGTAATTTATATATATTTGGGTTGTAACATTGCAACAAGCTCTTTGTTGTGTTGTTGTATTTTCTAAAAGTGCTACACAAATTAAGTTCATTGTGATAAAATGCAGTATATTTGTCGATGCCATGCCTTTAACCTGCATAGTTTTTTTTATTTATATCAAAATTTCATGTGTCCTGCATTGTCCCACACAAACATGCCCTTTGCCCCACATTTAGTTTGTTGGGGTCCGGTCAGCTCAGCACAAACACAGTATTTGTAAACACACCTTATGCAGACGCTGCTTCAGTTTTTGATATGCATTTGTAATTGTACCCTGTTAGATGCATTTATAAGCTGTTGTAATCACAACTTATATAATGTACAAAAGAACTTATGGCTCAGTTACCATGTGGCTCTCCTTCCTGAGACACAAGTTTCCTCGCACTAAACAATAAAACATTCACGGCCTCATCACTCTTGCAGTCACACAGCTACTGTACACATACCTTGGTTTGTTTAAGTTCTTTCTTTGTGTTTCTTTCATTGAAAAGAAACCATTTGCATTCATCAAGCCAGTTCTCGTGGCTGTGCAGCCTGATTTGTGACAAGTGGGGACCCGTCCAATAAATCTAATTTCCTGGGTGTGTCACATTTCTTTTTATAACTAAAGAACAGCTTGCATTCACCTAAAAATCGCCAAGGTTGGAAAAATGTCTTTGTCCCACAGAAGAGTCTTTAAAAAATAGATAAGCCTAAACTTGTTTAGTAGATTGAATTCAGCCATGGTGGACACTGAGCAGAGGGAATGCACATGCTCAGTCTCAACCGCCTGATGTTGATATTATGCTTTATGGTTAGGGTATGTGTCTTTTTATGTAAGCTTTTATTGTTTTGTTGTATGTATATACATACATACAACATGCATGTGGAGCCTGTTATAGTCAGTAAAGATAATAGCCATAATAAGGGTCACATTTTTCCTTTAAAGTACAAGTTTGTGCACAAAAAGTGCTGCATGCAGGATTTCACCACAGACAGTGTCAGCTACAGCAGGTGTGGAGTGGAAGCTGTGGCTCCAACCTAATTAAAATGAATTAAGGATTCAGCAGTACTAAAAAACTGTATGCAGAGGGAAACTGAATAATTATGTCATATCGCTCTTCATATTTTTGTGGGTATTTTTTTGACATTTTGTATTAATGTTGATAATTTAGCCGTATAAAAAACAAAACTGAGTATTAAAAGAAATTGCTAATGTGGAATCCGAGTCCTCTGAAATCCATGGAAATTGGTCCGATTGTGACTGTGAATGTTGAAAACTGCTGCAGACCTCGTGCTGGACATTTGAACCCATTGTTTTCGAATATTCTGGTTAAACCTCAACTTTTTACAGTCAGTATAGATAAGAGTTTTCTTGGCCTGTTTCTGATTACAACAAAACCCATGTTTGTATCTGTGAGTGGATTTCAAGAGTTCAGCCTCTGATTAATGGAGTTTTTTCTCTGCTTGAGGCTTGGATGAAAAAAAGCTGTTTGGAAAACACGTGTCAAAGCCAGATTGCCAAGTTTGAAGAATGTTATTCAGATAAGAGATAAGGCAGAAGAAGATACACTGCCTTACTGGTTTCAAATAACCACACACACACACACACCTGAGGGTTTCTGCCTATGCTTTATAAGTGTGTGTTCTTTTTATGTAGCAGGACTGTCCTGGAAATCCTGCTACTATTTCCACTAAAACTAAAAATACTCCAATGAAAATAAAGCCAGATACTTCATGTTGACTTCGTGTGCAGTAACCGACAGTGATTGTTTGACATTTATGAGGTGAAATGTGCAAAACAGAAAACAATGGGAATCAGTCTGATTATAAAAATGAGGTTGTGTTGGCCCGACTGTAACTAAATGTGAACAGTTGAAGAGGTCTGCTCAGACAGAGGAGCTCTGATATAAGCATAGATGTTAAATTACTGCCTGCAGTAATAGGACTGTTCGTTTAAGGGGATTTAACTTTATATTTATGTGTCAGCACATGACGCTAACACCATAATACCTCACAATACTTTATTTTGAAAGGCTCTGTTCATTGCTCCATATCCCTCCCTCACACAGACACGTTATTATTTGATTTAAAGACTTTTAAATAGGCTGACTGATATCATTCACAGGCACAGGCTGCTAAGTGCTCATGATATAAAATCACGTAATTAAAGTGAAAGACATTGTCCCAATCCTCAAAATGTCTCCTTATTTCTTTTGTTTAGTTGAGTGTACTCAAGGAAAGTGGTGGCCTGAAGGTTAATGTGGTGTTTGTTGTGAAATCCCTTTGACGTTTAGGACATAAATGAACTGGAGTTTAATGACACTGGCTTCTGAAAGGTCCCAGAAGTGGAAAATAAAGTACAGGATTTCTGTCTTTTTTTGGGCACTTCTGATCCTCTTTAAAACATTACCAATAAAAAAGCTTATGTACTCACCACTCTGGTAAAATCTGAAGAGTTTTCTAAGACCTTCAGAATAAAGTTCTGTCACGCAGTGGATTTAAAAAGATCTCCAGGACAGTCAGACTGGTCACCACATTAAGCAAGTTTCCATGGCAAACTTTTCACATGAGACCTGAAGAAACTCTACAGTGAGCACGTGTGTAAATCACTTTGTGCATGGTACCAGTCATTTCAGCATCCCATAATATGCAGATTTTCCAAGGTCACGGTTCCCTCTGTGTTTGGTTTTGAGAAAATGCAAGTTCAAGATTTGAACACACAGAGGCTCAGCTGAGTGAATCTAAACTCATATATATATATATATATATATATATATATATATATATATATATATATATATATATTATATTATATATAATATTATAATTAATTAAAAAATGTCAGAAGGTTGAAGAACAACAAGCATGCTTCAGGCTTAAATATGACATGGTGACAAAGTCTTTAACTTTTTCTTTAAAGAGAAGCATGTATGTAAGAAAGGATAAAAAAATTCCCAACTATTTGCTGTTTATAATCATATTAAGTATTATGAACCCACCTGCTTAGTTTTCTGGTATTAAAGTGATGCCAGCATAATTCACTCATATCTTAAGGTTTAAATTAAATTTAATTAGAGTTTGGAGTTTTAGAAGTTAAACAGTTGTGTCCACAGTGGCATTTATTTTGTTGTATTGTTGTTTTTTCCTTTTCAGGATATGTTTATGGATATGTTTTGTTTGTTTTCATAATAAATAAATTTTCCTGCTGCTTATTAAACTTCCAAATTTCATCTGAATGCTTCTGGTTAATACCATAAAACATCAGTATGGGTGAAGTTATGCTACTTATTGGCTTTGTATGTAAAATTTCAGAGGTGAAGATCCAGTTGTGTCCTGGGCAGACAACAAACAGCACAGCATCTTTGAAGTAGATGTACTCAAAAATGTTTATTAGTTTTAAAAAGTTTTCAAAAACCGGTATCAACAAGCACTTCCCCTTATAAAAGCACTTGATAAAATGCAAAACAACAACAACAACAAAAAGAAAATATTTGTATTAAAAACCACAGCAACTTAACACAGTGGAGGGCGGCTCTACAGCTCCTAGCCACTTACGAGAGGAAGGGTAAACTCTTCATAAAGAAACATCAGTGCTAACAAACACACAGACCCACAATGGAGTTAAACATTGAAACTGAGAGAAATCAGAGGTCAAAAAAAGTACTCAAAATAATTAGATGTTACAATGATATAATCAGATTTTAAAGAAGTTAAAAATACAGTATTCTGTATAAAATCACCAGATTAAATCCAGACATTAATTTAGTTCATTCAAAATGTTTGGGGTTTTTTTGTCACAGAGGGACAACTTTCAAGCTCATGAAGGGAAGTACAATTGCACAATTGCGCACCGTATATTAAGGAACAGTGCCGTTTCCACATTTTAAAACAAGTGCAAACATTTTCTGGCGTGAATTCCTGTCAAAATCCAGTTCTGCGAGGTTTTAGTGATTCTTCAATTTCTCATTATTCACTGCCAAATTTTGGAAAAGTCTTGATAATGCACGTGATACGCGGTAACACACTATGACACTTAAAGCGTATGCTACAAAACATCATAACAGTGCAAGTCAGGTTATTGTGAACACACACGCACGCACACAAACAAACAATTATATGGTTTCCAAGAGTACATATCCTGTACAAATAGAACAATGTAAAATAATAAATAGTAATAAAACAAACCAAAGAGCACCGGACACCTGGCCACACCCCCAATCTGTACAACAAATGAAGTGAGTGTGATCAACAATACACGGTCAAGAGATCTACTGCTAACACAGAGACACACACGGTTTAGCGAAACAACTGTGATGCTGCCGTGAAAACATCAAGCCTGTTGGAAGGGTGCGGGTTACAAAAGCATCAACAACAGTAAACAAAGGAACCCTCAGCATTTACAGATTTTCACCTTTCCTCTGAATACATTTGTTACAGGCGTCATCAAGCACTTTATTGTCAGAGAGCCCACCACGTTGGAGGCTATGTTACACCCGTGGCCACGGTGCAGCTTACATCTTTGGCATAAGGACATAAGGCTCAGAAACCCAAAGCCCTCAGACGCAGCTTAGAGTCAGCGGCTGCACGACTTCTTTACCCGATGCTCGACGTCAGTGTAAAGCTCGACTTCCACATTTGATCGGCAGCTGTTTTTCATTTGAACCTCAGGATTCAGAGTAAAATTGTTCCACACAAATCAAACAGTGTTTTCCCCCCTTTATAAAGCACAAGGATTATAGATTGTCAGTGCATTAGAATAAGTGTAATATACATGCTCATTAGGCTCCTCTCACTTTCCATGTCTTCCTTTTTTAGTGATCTGCACGCGATAAATAATACATTTAAATAGTGATAAAAAGCTCTCGGTTCATTTTTCAAGTGCAAAAGAAGACCCCGTCAGAGAGGTTTGGTTTAATTCTTAGGTAAGTGATTTTATCATAAATGTCCTGTAAGGGTTAAGTGGTCGAGCCCTCGTCTTTCACTGCTCAAAGGGCTGCAACACAGATCCCATAAAATGGTCTGTGTGACACACCTACATGTAACCATACAAAGACTGATAGCATAATTAAAGCTGATCAGCAAATCATCTTTCTTGGTTTAATATAGTGATTCTCAACCTATGGGGCATGGCCCCCTGGTGGGACTCAGACTCTTTGCCGCAGAGTGGTGTGGATGCTGATTTAAATTCTTTTTAATTCATTTTTTTTGTTGTTGCTGTTGATAAAGATCGATAAAATTTGAAGGTGCGAATTATTTTGGTGGGGGGGCCATGCCGGTTTGAGAACAGCTGGTTTAATATTTGATGTTTTTGTCTTTGCATACGCTTTAAAGAGATTGATTAAGATTTGAACATCTTTATAATCACAATTACAGTCCTGAGAAAAACTAAGTGCACCCTGTGATTCAGTAGCTTGAAGAACAACTTTTAGCAGCAATGATGTAGAAGTAATAGTTTTCTGTATGACTTCCTCAGCTCTCACATTACCGTGGAGAGATTTTGGCCCACTCTTCTTTACAGCATTGCATTCATGCACAGCTCTCTTAAGGTCCCCCCAAAGCAGGATGAGGTCTGGACTTTAATATTGCAACACCTTCATTCTTTTTCACTTTCAGCCATTCTAATGATACATTTCATTTTGTTGTGTTTGGGGTGATTTATCTCCTACAGTACATAACCTAATTTAGGCCAAGCTTGACTCTTGACCTGTTTGGTTTTGTCTCCACTTTGGTGTCATCTGTGGTTTGTTCAGATGCTGCTTGGCAAACCTGAAGCAAACCTTGCTGCCATGTTTGTTTCAGAAGGAAGAGATATTCTCTTGGGATTCCTTCGTGGCGGGCCATATTTGTCTTGTAATTCTATTTTCATGAAATTTAACCTTTAACATACTAGCTCAAGCCTGTAGAGTTGAGGCATTTCTACAGTTGGGCCTTGTTGGGACGTTAACATTTGGAAAGATTGTGTCATTGTGTTAGCTCACACCTGAACGCACCAGACCACCAAACTACCAAAACTGCTGCTTTTTTAAAGGTGCTCACCTATGATAACAAGGGTGAACTTAGTTATTCACATGACTGTATACAAGACCTATTTTAAATGCAACTTAAAATAAGACTAATAATATTTGTATTATTATTTAATCTACATGAAGGGGTTTGAAGAGAGGTTAACGTCGCTCTTCACACTCATCAGCTGATTAACAGAGACTCAAAGTCTATTTAAAATAAACTTTAGACAGTATAGACTTATATTGCTGAATTTTACGGTTTTACCGAATACCTTTTATATATTTCACCAAAATGAGTCAGTAAAGGCCAGTGCTGTGTTTGGGAAGAGATACATATATTTATATTGGTATATTTATATATTAAGATTATGAGTACATTATATGGATTTACATGGATGAATTTGATTCTGTGTATTTGTGAATACATAATAATTTAATGTATGTGTGTACACGTCACATATCTTAATGTTAAATTCAAAACCTTTTAAGCGCTTTTTTTCTTTAAGTAAAGCTACACAACAAACACATATTGTTAGTTTAGGATTAAATATCATTAGTTTTTTTGCACCTAATTTAGCCTGCAGTTTATACACGGTGACAGAAATAAGTAGCGTTGCATAAGGTTTATTCACACTGATCCACGGTTCTGTTATTGATCTGACTGTTCAATAAAATTAGCTGTTTGAAAACTAGCTTTTTTCTGTGTGTGTTTTCTTGTTGACAATTCTCTTGATCAAACAAAGTGAGGCAATATTCTCTCATTAAAGGGAAATGACCAGCATTTTCAGTGAGTGTTGCAGCATTAGCTCAGTTTTTAGCCTGGCACTTAATCTGGACAGACCTCATTGTATCCAGTGTTGCATTATAAATGCCTGAAAATAAATAAAACAAACATCAACCGCAGATTAACATGTTCAACATTACTATAAAAAGCTCTGCTCTCAGCCCATCAGCCCAACAGTTGGGTGATCTTTGCTCTCCAACCAGTCGAGACCACCTGAATGAGCCGCTTCGCTGGTGATTTGCTGAAACAGCGAATCGTCCACCAGCTCCTCTGGGGTGGCGTGCTGATACTGGCCTTGCTGCTGGCTGGGGTCGAACAGCAGGTTTGTATCCAATGCGTTAAGGTCACTGATGCTACTGGGAAGCTCCGATGTCATTCTGATTTCACCGGGGAAATCGGCCCCGCCTGCTGTTAGCTCTGACACCTGCTCCATGAGCTGATTGCCAGCAGCGAGGAGGTCTTGAGAGGTGCTGAAGTCTAACTGCTGGTGTTGCTGCTGCTGTGAGTTCAAAGCTGACATGATGGACTGCTGCTGATGCTGCTCTCCACCGGCTGCTTGTATTTGGCCTTGACCTGCCGAGAGAATCATTTGTTCACTGATAGAGTTTTCCATGAGGTAATTGGGCCTCTGCAGGTTGCAGGTACTGCTGGAGTCGGAGGTCATCAGGCTGTCAGTGCAGGAGAGGCTGGAGTTGGATTCGAGGATCTGGGTCAGGTTCATACGAGCGGTGTAGGTGGGAGGTAAATTATTGATTCCCACACCCCGCACACTATTCTCGTGATCTCCATCTAGCTTGCTCAGGAGGACGCTGGCGATGCTTTTGGTGCTGCACTGCTGGCCCGGTGTGGGCGGGGCCTCGCTTTGCATCATGATGTTGAGCGGCACAGAGCGGCTCCTCTGGGCCATGCTGTTCACGCCGAGGTTTGTCTGCCTGTTTGCGAAGATGTTCAACACCTCAGCCGTCACAGGAGAATTAAAGGGAGACACTACCGATCGGGAGGCATTGGAAAGGTTGGTTCCTGCTCCTGTGCCGCTGAAGTTCCTCTGATGTACAGCGGGACTCACGCTGCGACACCTAAAATTTGCAGCAGATGTGTTGGCAGTTTTATTATCCAGAGGGGCAGGCACTGCAAAACCCTCCTGTTTGGCCATGCTCGCTACCTGCTGCTGCACGGGCGAGATGGGAGTCAAGCGGCCGAAATGGCTGTCGTGGTGCCGCGCATGAGGAACGGCGAAGGCGTGAGGTTTTTGAAAATGGTCGTCTATCAGGCTGTGATAGCCGGGCAGGATTTCCATTCCGCTGTTGGATCTGCTGGCGGTCCCGCCGCTGCTATTGTAACTGTTATTCATCCACTCCAGCCTGGTCTTGTCTGGATGGGTGGCCATCGGTCTCTGCATCGGTTTCACGGGGCTGCTGGAGATGGTGCTGCCGTCATGGAAACCAGTGATGCTGGAGTTAATGGGTGTGAACGCGAACGGGTTTCTGCACTCTACTGGACTGGGAGGAACATTGCTGCTGCAGTTGGAGTGTGGCGTCCCAACCGGGGTGTGGCGACTGCTTCCGAGCGAGCTGTCCACCGGGGTCGTGGAGGCGATGTGGGAGCAGGGGCTTTCTCCTGTCAGTCCCTGGGCTCCTCCCATCATTTCCGACATGGGTGTAGGTGTCGGCGTTTGAATTGTTTGGATTGGGTTACTGTTGTTGTTCGCAGCATGATAGAAAGCCATGTTCTTATTAGCGGACGTCATGTTGTTTGGCATCGCAACCTGCTGGCCCTGCAGCGTGACAGAATCTCCAAACTGCTGCAGGTTATTAAGTTTCATCTGCTCCTCCATCTGCACCAACTCCTCCACTATGCTGTCCTGAGTCACATCATCATCAAAGCAAAAGTAATCTGTCATGTCTGTCTGCATGGGCAGTTGACCGGATGATGAAGCGTGATTCAAAAACTCTAAGGTTTCAGTAGCAGGACTGGACTGAGAGCAGGGCTGCTGCCGGACTCCTTCCAGGCTTGAGTTTGAACCCACACCTGAATGCTTTGGAAAACTGGGATTATCGGGCACAGCATGTGCGTCAACTGCTGCGTGCCCCTGATGTTGCTGTATTAATGCGTGACTGACTGAAGTGCCAGTTTCCATAACGGCAGAAATGTTTTTCCTCTGCAATGAACTATGTGTTTTGGCAACAGAGTAAAAGCCACTCGCTCTGAAAGAAGGAGAAGTGCCAAGTGCGTGGACTTGAGTGGTCATTTTCACTTCTACTTCCCTGGTGGCTGGTGCACTTTCAGGTCTAGCTGGAGCGCCTGGCCTGGATACATTACCCGTCATGTTTCTGATACCATACCCTGGACCAGCAGCACCCTCTACTGGCTGCTGGGGTATAAAAACCCTTTTGATTGGTGAAAGGTCTGGACTGAGCCCTGAACGTTTTCTGAGGCTCTTAGTGGACAAGAAGCCTTGCTTTGTTTGGTTGTTTTCCCCACATGAAGATGTTCTGCTGGTGTTCAGTAGAGACACGGTGCTGGTATTCTGAGTGGAGGGATTTAAGTGCAAAGTGCTTGTATTTTTAGCGCTATTATTGCCGCTGTCGCCTGTGGCCACAGTATTAGTGCTTGAGGAGGACTCTCTGCTGCATTTATTGCTGGACGTTTCCTCGAGACCCAAGAAGCCTCTAGTTTGCGGTATGGGCACACTGGCGGCCCTCTGTACAGCCCCTTTGACTCTATTGGTCATTGCCACTTGTGGCAAAACTTGACTGCCCAAATTTTGCATTTGGCTGCTTTCATGTATAGCTTCAACTTCCATTTCAACATCGATGCTTGGAGTGTTAGAAGTCTGCCCTTGCCTGGCCACCGGGGCCAAAATGGGGACCGTTGAGGAACTCCTCGCGCTCTGACTGGAGCTGGCGTCTTCTGTAGCTTTAAAGTTGATGTCTGCAGATGCCGGCCGCAGCACGTTTGTGAAGGATGTGGCAGTTTCACTGCTGTTGGGTGCGAGCGATATGGCTGCCATTTTGACCAGACTGACTGGGCTGACATGACATGGCGTTACAACAGTCTTAATGGGGCTGTTAGCGATGATCATGGTGGAGGGCGAGCGCAACGTGATGGCAGTGGTGGCTGAAGGTTTAGGGAGGATTTGAGCGTAGCGCTGCCGAGCTGTGCGCTCCCCCGCTGGATTGGACAGAATATTTTGGGGGTGTTTGGGGCTCTGCTTCACTCCTTGGACTGGCTGGGTCACCATCTGGATGTTAATGGGCAGTACTTTGCTCTCCACTGTTCCCACTGGACTCGGGGACATCAGCGGCCTACTCCTCTGAACCTGCAGGGGGAAAAAAGAGGAATCATGAAATCAAAGTCAATGTCAATGTCTTTGACAGAGAGAGAGATAGAGGGGGCTTTATGTACCATTTTTTTTAATGATTTCTTTTCGGACTCCCTGCACGTCTGTGTGAATATATCCTTCGTCTCTTTTTACTTCAGGCTTTATTTCAACGGATATTTTTACTGTGTTTTTACCTGGCATGTTTGTTGTCTTCTCACCTGTCATTGCCTGACGAGTTCACCTTGGGCCTTATTACTTTTCTCCTTGGTGTTACTGTTTTTGACAGTTTTGACACCTTTTTGATTTTAACTATGGTTATTTTGTTTTACATTGCCACTTCAGTCCACTTAAGAAACAGCTGGAATTACAGCTATCCATGCAGTTATGTTGTAGATATTTTGTTTATTGGTAAAAACAACTATTTAATCCCAAGTGTTTGATTTTATAATGCATTAAATATATAAAGCAGCCTTGGTGACATTAAAAGGGATACAAAAATGTGTTGGAATATCTACTGATGAATTCTGTGGACTATCATTTCTGGCTTATCTCTTCTTCAGACTACACAAAATGATAAGATCAGAAATGTGATGTGACCTCAGATAAATGAAAGTTTGACTATTATATTGATGAAAAGAAAATTCAGTGATCTATAAGAATGTAAATCAACAGTAACTGCAGCAACGTGTTGTAGCTAATTAATAGATTAGAAAAGGGTATATTTTTTATCTAATGTGGGTTCATTGTGTTCTAAACATTCATGACGTGCAGTTAAGCTTTCCTTCAGTGGGGAAAGAAATGACACATGATGGTGTGATCCAGCTCTCTCTCTCACCGTGATCGGGCTTGGCACGGCAGCAACCACGATGCCTATAGTTGGTTGAGGCGACGGAGGGGTGGGACTACCACAAGACACACCGTCGTCTGCCTTCCTAATCTGTCCCTCTCCGGGTAGAGGAGATGTCAGCTTTTGTTCCTGTTGCTTCCTCTGGATCTTCCTCTGGAGCTGCTGCTTTGCGTCGACAGACGGAGAGGACAGCATGGTCACATGAGGCTGGAAGGAGTGAGCGTCTGCAGCCGGGGCGAAGGCTGAGACGGTCTGTGAACCTTTCACCTCTGAAGAAAATCAAAAGAAATTTGTATTCAGTATACATCAAATGCTCCAACAAAAAGAATATATAACACTATGCAGGGGAACTTAGTACTGTACATCTTCAGTTATTGCAAAAAAAAATTACATTTGAGGTAGCAGAGTGTTTTGCAGCACGTTCCCTGATATATTCAGATGTAATTCTACTGGTTTCAAAAGGGAATTCCTTATTATTAAAACCTGGCGGCCACCAGGTTTCCCAGCCCCCTGATTACTTCACGTGTCTATTTAAAACCTGAAAAGGTTGCCTTAATTCTTTGTTGAGTCATACTTGCTTATGTGTTTACTGTATTTCTGTTTGGATTTATTCACTTATTTAACTTTTCCGTATGTGTTCTTTGTGTTTTGCCTTAATAAAAGGTTGTTTTACGTTTCTCAGGTTTGAGTTAGCAGTGTGCATTTGGGTCCCTTTCCTGTGCAACCCTGATATCATCACACAAAAAAGTCAATATCTTATTAAAATGAAAAACAAGGATTAACAAAAGAAAAGTCCCCCTTGAGCTCCCACCTGACATCCAGATTGCTCTGCATCTAGGAAGGGTTGCCAAGAAACTTATTCTTAAAACCTGGCAGTCTGCCTCTCCACCTGCCTTTGTGCATGGGATTAAATCACAGAATCAAAGAACTGTGCAATCTCAGGGTAGATTAACATGTGATGATGGGCCTTTATTTCAACCATCGCGCATTATCTCTTAAAAGTAGAGATTCCTGCTGTTCTCTTGGCTCAGTTATGCTTATATCCCACATGTTTCCTTTGCATCCTCATTGTACATTTCAGTGTCTGGGAGCTTCTTGTTGGTTCTTTGTTAAACAATTATTTTTACTTAAATCTGAACACTGAACCGTCCAGTTTATGAGGTATACAAATATATTGTGTAGTGGTTTAATAAGCCTAACAAGTGAAAAGCTGATCTGCCAAAATAAAAATGCAGAACTACCTGCTGAAGTGAGCCCTAGTGAATAAAGGAGCAGCTGAAGGTAGCTGTTCAGTTTATGTTAAAATGATGTGACAATTCAGTGACATTATTATTTTGTTGTCTTTTTCTTTGCATTGATTCAATCACAAAATGCTCTTCATCAAAATGACATGTTTAAGTAATATATTATATATTGAACAGCTTAGATCTTTGCACACTTCTGTGTGCTACGCTCCATTTGAAGTGGGAAGCCTGAAATCCCGAGACACCTCTGAATCTGTCTTCTTGAGCTTGTCACTGGTATGCAAGCTTCAGGGCAAAAATGATCGCCCATGAGTTTTATATACTGCTTCTGGTTTATAAAGAAAACCTATTTTAAGTAGTTTTACTGTAAATTGAGTATTTAACAAACACAAACATGTTTTTTTCTGAAATTATCACACAGTTGAACAAAAAGTTCTCTAATTTATTTTAAAGTAAAACTGAAGATTATAATCGCTGTAAAGATTTATTGCAAGGTTCGCAAGTTAGACTGCTTGATGTTCCAGAGCATAAGAGTCCAAGAACAACATTAATCTGGTGTAGAGACAGAACTTCAATAGACGGATAAAGCCATAGGTGCGTTAACAGCGAGCTGCCACCAGAAGTCACTCTTGACCTTTATGTTCTGCACTCTGGGAACATCAAGTTGTCAAGTGTCCTACCTGCTGCTGTGCCGGTCATTATGGTGAGAGCTGCCAAAGACTTGTTGCTGATGTAATGGCTGTCGATTAGGAAGCGAGCCAGGTCCTCCACAGCATCAAACTGGCGTTTGAGCACCTTTTGAGCCCACTCACACACAAGATCACAGGCTGCAAACCGCACCTCTTCCTTAATACTGCTCAGCTGGCCCGGGGAGTCAAGTACATCACACTGGGGCTGCAAACAATTGACATTTAGTTTCATATATAGACACATATATATGGAAAAAAAAAAGCTATATTCCAAAGACATAATATTAATATCAATATGAAAATAAGTGTAAATAAATGTGCTTACTCCATCTCCTGTTTTATGGAGGTCCAGAGTTGGTAAAGACGGCATCTGAACAAATGGTCTCTTCCTTAGGCCACTATAGCAGTATGTGAGTCAGTGTTAAGATAAAAAATCTCAAAGGATCTCCGAAGAATACATATGACAACTATACAGAGGAAACCCTGAATAAAACACAGCCTGTGTAGTATTAGCAGCTCAATACGCCATGTCATAACAGAAAACTGGCAGCGCCAATTCTCATTCGTAAACTGCATCCAAATTTCCATATTTATCTTTTGTGTTACCTGAGCCTTAAATTAGTATTACTGAGTTATCTTATTGGAGTTACTTTTTATCTGTTCTTGTTAAGTCTTGTTGTTATTGTTTTTTTCATTTTGTTCCAAAGTCCCGTACTACAAAGCAGGATTTTGGCTTCTCCAGCTAAATCCAAGGTGGATCTTTTTAATGGGACATATCACTATAGTAACATTTGGCGCAGCCCTAACCGGCAGTTAATGAGGTTATATACCCGATTAGAGATCAAAGGGTGTGGAATCACCACGACTGCAGTGTTACAAACGCATTATAAGATCATCTGGACCTCTGTGCACGGGGAGTAGGAGGGCCGGAAGTTTTTGTTTTATTAAAAATAGAGAACCTTAGCCGCTTCTTTACTCCCAATTTTTTTCCCTGTCAGCTGCAAAATAAGTCACTCCACTTTTTTATTGTTCTATAAGAGTTAATACATGATCCTAAAACAGGTACATGCTTATAATTTTTCAGATTCTTGTGTATCTTAATGATAGAGCTGTGATAATGATAAGCCTTTTACTTTCTACAGTCAGCATTTCTGCCAACTGTCCTTCCAGCCTTTAAACAGGTTCAATGTTATTAATATGGCAGCTCCCCCCCCCACTTTGATTTGATTTGATTCTGTATCATGTTCTTAACCTTTTCATATCCCTGTGTAGGATTGGTCACTTTGTTCCCAGTTCACTTCATATTTGTTATTGGTTCAATGCTGCCAGTGACACACTTTTGTCTTTACAAGTCCTTACATAGAGCTTTTCTACTCTTACTGAGCACTCTATATAACTTGCCTCGTTCACACAAGCACTTTCTTTGGAGATGCAAACTACCAGCCTTCTGATTAGTATATGACCCGCTCTACCTCCTTCCAATCTACCTTTATCAAGGTAGACTGACAAAGCCTGGGTTGATCACCACCTTTGCCCGACCACTCGTCCTGATTTTCGATGTTGGGTAAAGCGAATCCAGATAACGGATACTTTGGGTATGTTGATTTGGCTTTGCAGTACAGGGACCTGGTGTTTTGGTTGGGCCACAGCTTTTCTGTATCCTGTCTGTGTGTTCAGTTATTTCCTGTTTTACTTTGTTAATTAATCCTAATTACTTTCAGCCTTTTCTTGTCACCTTCCTGTTTTCACTTCCCCTAATCACCCTCTGAGTGTCTTTCCTTTGTTCTTTGTTGCTTTGCAAATTCTCTTGTTTCTTGATCCCTATGTTTTCTGGATTTTCTCCTTGGATTATGCTTCTTTTGGAAATAAAGAGCTTACTTTTTGTTTGAATCCTCTGCCTGCAGCAACCTGCATTTGGCTCTGTTACTCTAAACGATGATAATATATGATGAGTAGACCAGTGCAAAACAGCAGAAAAAAGTATTTATAGTATTCACTGGCTGGGACAGAGTGTGTACACACTTCAAAGATGTTTTTTGTTAAAGATTCAGTTCTGATGAAGCTTGATTTATACTTTTAAGTAACACTCTTTGATGACTTTAATGTCTCATGCTACACTCAGGCTTTGTTTAATTGTAGCTGAAAGCTTTGCCGACTGTTACTAGAACAAATAACTAGAATTATTGGTATGCCATCGTACGCCTCCAACAGTCAGTGAAGTTACACGTTACATTCATGTTTGTCCAGTCAGGTAATAATTGTAGTCAAGAAATTAAATACTGTATGTGGGAACCAAGCATCAGTGTCACCAATTCAAACAAAGATGAACAATACAGGGTGGGCCATTTATACACCGTAATAACATGGGAATGGTTGGTGATATTAAAGTCCTGTTTGTGGCACATTAGTATATGTGAGGGGGCAAACTCCTTAAGATGGGTGGTGACCATGGTGGTCATTTAGAAGTCGGCCATCTTGGATACCGCCTTTGTTTTTTTTCAATAGGAAGAGGGCCATGTGACACATCAAACTTATTGGTAATGTCACAAGAAAAACAATGGTGTGCTTGGTTTCAACGTAACTTTATTCTTTCATGAGTTATTTACAAGTTTCTCTTTGTTCACAGCCATTGACATGTCGAAGAGGTTAACACGTGAGGAGCGGATCGAAATTGTGTTGATATCTGGTGAACGCAGTAACCGGGTCATTGCAGCAGATTTCAATGCAAGACACCCTACGAGACCACCCATCTCCCATGCTACAGTTAGCAAACTGCTTGCTAAGTTTCGTGAAACTGGTTCAGTGTTGGATTTGCCAAAATGTGGACGCAAGAAAACTGTCACTAATGAAGAAACATCAGTGGCTGTCCTAGCTTCATTCAGCAAGAGCCCACAGCGTAGCACTCGCCGCATGTCACTGGAGAGTGGCATTAGTCGAACATCCCTTCGGCGATATTAGCTACTCACAAATGGCACCCTTACAAACTCCAGCTACTGCAGCATCTCAACGAGGATGACCCAGATCGGCGCACAGAATTTGCAGAATGGGCAAAACAAAAATTGGAACAGGACCCTCAGTTCACGCAGAAGATTTTGTTCAGTGATGAGGCAAACTTTTATGTGAATGGTGAAGTTAACAAACAAAACCACCGCTATTGGTCTGACACTAACCCACATTGGATGGATCCCTCCAAGACTGTTGGAACAACAAAAGTGATGGTTTGGTGTGGTATATGGGGTACAACGATAGTGGGTCCATTCTTCATCAATGGAAACCTCAAGGCCACTGGATATTTGAAATTGCTACATGATGATGTGTTTCCCTCTTTATGCACTGAAGCTCCTAGATGAACAGTTTCCTGGAAAGTGGATTGGTCGTCGTGGGCCAGTTGAATGGCCCCAAGGTCTCCCGATCTGACCCCCTTGGACTTTTATCTTTGGGGTCATCTGAAGGCAATTGTCTATGGTGTGAAGATAGAGAGTGCACCCCTCACATATACTAATGTGCCACAAACAGGACTTTAATTAATATCACCAACCATTCCCATGTTATTACGGTGTATCCATATAAATGGCCCACCCTGTAGTTGCAATCTCCCATTCTGTACCTGACTCACAATGCATTTATTTTTTTTAGACATCTGTGTGTAAAAATGTTGTAATAAAAGGAGCCAAGTCTACAAATTATGGTCAAAAATGTACTTAACAAAGGTCACAGTGACCTTTAATCCCCAAATCGTAACCAGTTCATAGTCTGAGGTCAAGTGAAAGTTTGAGCCACATTTAAACAAATCCACTCATGGCGTATTAACAGGGATGGTGCTTACAAGAATAAGGCAGACAACCAGATAACCTTAAAATTTAAAGCCTCTTGCATGGCTGTCGCTGGAGTGGAGGCATAAAAATAAATAAATAAATAACAGGATGGGCTTTGTAGTGAAAAGTGACACTGACAGCTGGTTCTGTGAATAGCAGCAGCAAATACTTTGCTTCTGAAGCTCACAAAGTCCAACAAATCCAAGTAATTATTTATTTTTTTTAAAATTTGCCAGGTTTCATAAACATTTCAGTTGAAAAAAATATATAGAATTTCTGGAAATTATTCAACAGTTCAGGCTTTATGGGGTTAAGACTCATTTATATCGTAAAGCTTTTTAAAAAACTTTAGTATAGATTTTGTGATTCTGACATTCCTGGTTTAACTTCATCTTATTCTTTTAACTTCTAAATTTTTATGATAATTCCATTGGAATCATATTGAATATTATTCTTGTTCTCAGTCTTTTTTGACCTATTTTAATATGTTTTATTACTTTTTCCCAGACAGTTTGTCTAATATTAAATTAAAAATTTCATGCCATTAATCAATACCCTTAATTTAAACAATTCTCTACAAGATGTATGAAAAAATGCCCACCACCCTTTTTAGAGTTTAATTTAAAACTAACTACAACAAAATTAAGCATAAATTAAACGCAAGTATGTTATAGTCCTGGATTTTGAACTAGTTTTTTTTCAGTTTATACACTTTAAAATATTTTATATCATTACATATCCAATATTTGGTTCTTAGTTTGTTAATTATTTACATTTTATCTTAGATTTTTAGCATTTAGTGCTTACTTGAATTTGGTGCTGGTATCAGTTTGTTAGTTTTCTTTTTGCCTCACTTAAGTGTCTTTCCCCCATGTCAAGTTTAAGATTGTCAATTTCCTCGTCTACTTACAATTCTCACTTCCTGTTTTGGTAGTTGACTTTTGATAGTTAGTGGTCTTTTGTGTATTGTATTTAGTTTTACTTCATTGTACATTACCTTGATTGTTTTCAGCTGTGTTTAGCTTCCCTCCTGCTCCCACTTCTGTTACCTCCTGCTTATTTAAAGTCTCAGTCACACCTTTTGTTTTGTTTTTTTATGTTTGGACTTTGAGTCTGCATTTGGATCCTGTCTTTCAACACATTATGACAAAGCTGATCGTTTCACAGGATTCAGTGACAACATAGCGAGCCACTGCATTTAAAATTAGTCTGTAGGATGATTTTAACGGTTTCAATTTCTAATTTAAAACAATTTCACATTTTTCAAACATTGGCACAGAATTAGTTTTTGTAGATTATGTAGATAAGGACTGACGTGAGGAGCTGAGTTCTAAGCAGACCATTTTACCTGAAAGTTAATAAGACTATAACGCAGGTAAAGGTCATGACAATAAACCAAGATGTTCCATTAGACGTCATGAGCTAAACAGAAAAAATATAAAAAATAAAATCACAATGTTACGTGAAGGTCAAGATCACAGTGACTCCCCTGAGGGTCTCTGCATTATTATGCTTCTGCTTCGAAGGCAGAGGGGGGCTTTATTTCATTTCACTTCTATATTTAGCGAGCTTATGAACTGCAGCAGCAGATGGTCTGTGACCAGAGACAGAGGCCAGACTGCTACACTCCTTTCCAGTAAAGGATATTTTGATTTTCCCCTCATGCCGAGCCGACGCGCCTTCATGTTCGGGAATACATTTTTCATCATCTTCCCAAAGTCTGCAGCACTTAGTGGGTGGTAGTTAAGATTGTCACAGAAGCTCCTGAAACACAGAAACAGAATTAATACAATTAATTTTATTTAATTAGGAACACAGTGCAGGTCAGCATCATAGCCAGGCTGTCATTGTCTCTGGGTGCAGATGTGAACACACTAACCAGGGTGGGGACCTAAACAACTGTACCGAGACCCTATGGAGGGGGTGGTCTCGATGTGGTTCCAAAATGAACTCCAGAGCACTTTGTTTATGGTGTGAATGTGACCGACCTTGACCTGAGCCAACCAACAAGCAGACTTTCAAGTCTGAGCTAAAAACTTTCTGTAGCCATGTATGCTTTTGTGCGATAGACACAATAGATGTTCAAAGTTCTGTACGAGTTAGCAACTAGCGACGAAATGATTGTCTGTTCGTCTTTGTGAGCTCCCTGCTGGTTTTCGAATTCTGTTGCCTCCTTTGTTTCTGGACTGTTAGACTTTTCTGGACTTCTGAAATTAATAAAATGTTCACCTTTTGTTTACTTGTAGCTGTGAATCTTGCAGGATTAATTTAAGAGATTTTAATTTATTTTTTTTTTAGCAAAGAGGAGGTTTAGCACAGTTACACAGATGTTGAAATATCAGGACTAAATGCTTCCCAAGGAAGTGTCTGACTATGTTCCTGATGGTGAAAGGCATGTGCCATTTTTCCAGGTATAGCAAAGGATTTAAAACACTTATTAAACACAACTTATTTCATGACATAAAGCTGCCTTTCTTTTCTTGACAAGTATAGTAGTAATATATGTAGTATATAGGTAACTGAGCTAGCAACGTCTTCAAAACCCTGAAAGCAGCAAGCTTGTCTGAATCTCTCTCATGTTTAAGGTCTGTTAGCCGTGGTTTACTTCAGAACAATGTGATGAGTAGAAGTGGAAAATTACAAAAAAAATCATAACCTAAGATGCCAAAAGAAACCCATACATATATTTTCAGGATCATAAATGACACAACTTTTGATTATCTTTGCTAGACCGATGTGCCTGTTGTAAAAGCAGACAGATTCATGGTAGTCAGAATTTTATTTAATGAAAAATAAAACATGTCAATGGCACATATGACCCCGCTCGATCACTTAAAGTTTAACATCTTGCTGTTCGATAAGCAGGCACAGCTGACCTTTATTTCATATCATTTATTCTGAGTAGAAACATCTGCATCTGCTAAAACAGCTAGCCAATAAAGACCTGAGCAGTGGTGGAGCACCAAAGTTACACAGTGGCTGTGTCCAATGTGCTTGTTTGACTGTGAAAAACATGAAGCACGTTAGGTCTGTTTAAAGCCTTTTGACCTGTCTGCACTGAAGGCGCCAATATTTCTGGAGGACGCTGTATTTTTGTTCTAGCTGAGTTAAAAAGACAGTTGTATAACAGCGTCAGAACATTTCAATGGCTGTCTCAGACTTTCCATTCTAATATTACCGACACATGCGGCTCTGTGATTCTCATGCCTGCAGCATCTATTTATACTGATGCTTCTGCCTGCAGTAAACTGGAGGAGAAAGAGGCTCAAACATTGGAAGCAGCTATCTATGCAAAAGGTGAACGTCAACAATGACTTTATTTCTCCAAGAAAACTGGGTTTATGCAGTGAAACTAAACTTCGCCTTTCTGTTTTACACCTACTTGTATTCGTCGTAGACTTCCTGCTTGGGGAGCGAGGTCTCGGGGTACTCCTCTAAATGATTTCGGATCCAGGTGAATGCGTGCATCTGCTGCGTGCGACTCGATGACAGGGCGCTCTGGTCACTGCACAAAGATGTGGGTCAGTGATGTTTGTGAAGACAAACAATGCAGTGCTTACTGTCACCTCAGGCCTGATAAATGACACCAACGCTAATCGAGGCATTTTTGTTTCAATAAGCTTGTAAGCATTATCCTTTTGTCCAGTTTTCTATAAAAACATTTAGAAACAAGTATATCCTCACCTTTTATCGACACTGCTGCTCGGACCAGAAGGCAACTTGAGGTAGAGGTAGAGTTTTTCGATGTCTGAGAACTTCTCGACATCTTGCTGTAGAAACAAAAAGTCAAAGATGGTTAAACAAGCAGCTCGGTCACACCTGCAGCACATGCATTAATGAAAGCAGGACTACGATAGTTCATAAGGGACATTATTTACAAGTTCAACCTTTCATCTGTTATTTTTCATTACTAACTACTCTGTCATTATTTTAATTTTAAAATATCTAATAACGTAGTTCTTATTTTGCCGGACTCATCAATAAAACATAAAATCATTACAACATAAGAAAAAGAAAAATGTGAAATATTAATGTTTGAGATGGTGAGACTAGAAAATATTTATTTGTCCAAAATATCATCATAATATTATTTTATGTTTATTTTGAACAAATATTTATTTGAACAAATAAATATTTGTATTATTATTAAAACAATATTATGTCTAATTATTAGTCCATTAGCCTTTGCGTGTCACCCCTCTCCTATAACCATACTTGATTTCCTCTTACTTACACTTTTATACAGATAGAAATGTCTGCTTTAAGCATGAATTGAAATATGATTTAGACAACAAACAGAACAAGCAAAGCATCCTTACAACAAGAAAAATCTTCAGTCTTTCCAGTAAACACTGAAACAACGACAGAGCCATGGCTGAGCTGTCTGGCCACCCACTGCATGCATCCAGATGGCACTGATAGCGCTCTCTTTTCTGTCTGTTACATATCAGTCTGAGCCAGCAGCTGGTTTCAGGGGAACAGTTAAAGTTTCAGTCTGAAGGCAACAAAATCAACCTCTCATCTCTGCTGAAGCTCTCTAACCTCCTGAGACTGATACTTACACGCGGACATTGCATGTGGGGTTTTTTTTTCTGCACATTACACTTCAGTCACTCATACTTAGACCTGTTGCATCCCATGAATCCCAAACAAGAGCTTAGGTTAAAGGCTGAAAAGCATAATAAATACATTTTTTGAATTGTTACAGATCATTTGAGGTATTAACAGAATGCAGTGCTATTCTTTAAGCCAGGGAGCAGGTCAAAGGAGAAAAGAGGCTCTTTGACAATTCAGGACTTACAAGTTCAAGAAGACTACATAGTGGAAATAACAAACTAACCCAAGATGCAATCTTAATATAAAGATTTGTTTTGTTTATCTTAAAAAAGCACAAGCCTCAGCTGCACAGTTAACGTTTTAAAGCTGAAACATCACAGCGGGGTCTTCTGTTAAGTTAAAACATCACTCGATAATAAAGTGTTATGTCATCTCTCAGTAATTGAATATGTTAGCTAAGCTCTATAAGCAGCATTTTAGCCTAAGCAGGACTGATTTTAGCATCACTCTCAGGACGTGCTGTAAATTTTACATCAGTAACTGAAGAACAGCAACAGCGTGCTTTCACTGGAATTGATTTTCACCAAAACCAATGCTTCAAATTAATAATTCTCTCTTCTATTCCAAGCAAACCAAGACATTTATTATAAATAAATAAATTATTTCAGCCCTCATCAATTTATCCTTAAACAGACCATAACAAAACATCAAGCAATCATGAAAAGCATCTACTTGTTCATGTTCACAGATACAAACTGATGCCTTTTTTCACAACAGTCAACAGGAAACTATGTATTACAATAGGAAGCACATTCGTGTCAGAAACACCTGCTGTGTGTCATTAAGACAAAGTGAAGCTACATCACCACGGCAACTGACAAAGCTTTCATAACCAACCCAGTAGTAGAAATCCTGTCTTCCTCCCCTCACCTCCAAGCAGTCATAGGAGACGGCTGTCCCACCCCCAGCCTGTTCCGCCAGAGGTTTTCCTGTTAAAAGGGAGTTTTTCCTTCCCACCGTCACCAAGTGCTTGCTTATATTACCGTACCAAATATAAATACATATATTCTATTTCTATTTATATAATATATATTAGATATATAGATATTTATTTATAAATTAAATTAAATTGAATAGTAATGCCTGATCCTCACCAAGTATTGAACTTGTTTCCCTCTGCATAGTAGAAGTGTGAGCTTCACCACCAACCCCTCCAACCTCCAAATGTGGATTTCCCCTCCCCCAACAAAAATAATGGGTGTTGTGGGTTTTGAACCCAGCGTTTTCAGTTTCGGACTCTCAGTTTCTGTTTGATATTTTCTGTTTAAGAGCTTAAGGATTGTGAATGTTTAACAAACTGCTGTCAGACTGCACTGAAAAATAAAAGACTGGCCATCAATCAACAAAGCAAATATTGTGGCATAAATTATATAGTGCCTGTTTTGATGTACGCTAAAGGGGCTCTAGAATAAAAATCATATTCAGACATTAATCTGACATTTTACTGATTCGCACCGTTTCATACTCCATCCACTGAGCTGATGCTGACTTGTTAAGAGTGCATTTATAGAGTCAGATCACTGTGTCAGTGTAAACAAACGATTACTAAATTGTTGCATAAAACATATATAAACATGTAGGCCTCGGGAGTAGTTGTGCAACCCTTTTATAGTATAATAGTTTACACATTCACCTAAGAAGCACGAGATCCCTAGTTTGAAAAATCTGCAAACTAAAACATGTGATGCTACCTGCTCTTGTACCGTCTTGCAAGGGTGCAAGAGCTGAAAGGGAGTAAAGTTTGGAGAATAGGGGTGGAGTAGACTGATGACATAAGTGGGGGCCTCACCTCGTAAGACCATAAAAGCAAGAACGAAGATTTTAAACTCATCCTTAAACCTCACAAGAGGCCAGTGCAGACACTTTAACAATGAGGTAATATAAGAAAACGCGAGTAGGAGTTAGAAGCCTTGCAAAAGCATTTTGGACAAACTGACACAATTAATACAACAGACAAGAAAACAGAGCATTATAATATTCTAAGCAGGACAAGATTAATCTAACTTTTGAGACAACAGTCTTGAGTTTAGCGATATTTCTTAAATAGAAAAAGCAAGAGCAGGTCCAAGACTTGATGTGAGCATCAAAAGTCAAAGACTGAAAGCTAATGAATAGATTATTGGGCTCAATTTTGGTCACAGTGGATCAGAAAGGAACCAGATGTGTCTAATACGGGGGGGAAATACTCCCCAGAGCAATAATTAGAGACTGTCTTGTCTGTGTTAAGCTGCAAAAACATTTGCAGAATATAATTTAATGAAAATAAAAAGGGATTTCAACAAGATCCTTGTGGAACACCACATAGCAGCCACATTAGAATAGAAATTTCCCACTTAAATCAAAAGTGTTTTATCAACAAGAAATTAAGTGAACCACCCCAACACATCAAAATGAGCACTTGAGGCTAGCTACAAAGAAATGTGGAAAGATTTAAAGTTTATAGAAGAAACAGCTCTGGTTCATTTGTCTTTAACGACTTAAAAAGGTTATGTTATTGGACTGAATTATAAACTGTGTTAATCCATTATGCCTACCCTTGTCACCCTGTTGAACAGTGACGTATGGCGGATGTGAGATGCAGCAACAGTTTGAAAGATTACATTTTGTGGAGGGGAAAAAAACTCAACAGTTTCTTTCCTTCTAGTTTTGAATTCCTCTCCTCCTATACCCACACTGGTGTGGGAATTTTGTGTGAGTGGAGACACCTATTGTTCAGGAGAATACTGCAGCAGGTACCCATGCCCTAAACACTGGTGTACATGGAACAAAGCTGTGGTGACGTCACCGCTAGCGTGCAAAGCAACTAATGCGGTGGATGTACTGGGATTCTTAGAGGTGTGGCTGCTAGCTGTCAGCAAGGCCTCACCTCTGCTAATTTTAGACACTGAACTGTATATTCTAACTGTGCTATAAACAGAATATAAAGTCTGTCCAAGAAGTCTGTGTTCTGGTTTTTGGTAGTGAAATTATTTTCTTTGTTCGTTAATTCACATTAACTAGCAGGTGGCTGCACATCCCATAGATGCAATGCAGACTATATTATAAGACAAAGAAGCCATCTTTGTTATACAGTCTATGTTTCAGCCTTCAGATACACCCTTAACCTCCTGAGAACTGAGGAAAAGAGATTCTTCCGATTGAACTTTTTGATTTCCTTCCTCTTTGGAGCTAAAAGAGGCCACCCAAACGCATGAGATAGCAATGGAATGGATGTCCTCTATTTAGCACAACAAGACTTATTAGGGTAGCTCAAATAAGTCAAAATATATAGATCAAAAACATCCAAAAACGTCCATTGCACAAGCCATAAATGAATAGGCTGGTTCTCAGGAGGTTAATGCTTAACACTGCTACCAACGGATCTTCTATTTTTATTTTTAAACTATACATGGATGGTAGGAATGTTTTTTCTGCTCAACCTATTGGGAACACTAATAATCTTCTGACAATATCTGAACAGAGAGTATGAAAAATGTCCTTAAAGTTGTTATCTGCAGATCACAAATATGTCAGGAATACTCACCAGAATGTTTTCCACTTTTGATTGAACAGATTTGCTGCAAAACAGAGACATAGTACAAATTAGCATGAAGCCGGTGTAACATGAGCACTTGTGTCTGAAGTATATTTATTTATAAAGCAGAGGAATGTTTGGTATGAGACGACCCTCCCCTCAGGATCTCTCAGGTCATGTATCCCACCACCACAAACACATGTGGTCATATGTAAAAAGAAACAGGGACATGAACATTGTTTAGGACAGAAGATCTTTTTTATCAACAGTTTTCCCAAATATTTTTCTGTGTTTACAGGTTTTATTCTCATACTCCTATTCTATATTCAACAGAAAGGTTACCAGTACAATACAAAGTTCTGGCAAATTTTAGTGAAAGCCTAACTTAAATTAAAAACTTAATCAAAAATAACATATTAACACATGTAACTGCTTCCCTGTGTCCCACCATGATCATGTGTCACTTCTATTTTTTGCCTTAGCATCTCACACAGGCCTCGGAAGCATGAAATTCTCTTCCTGATTGACTTTTAATGATGTAGGTTTTAGCCTGAGGTCAATCCGGAAGAAGTGTAAGATTTGATTGAGGCTCATAAACAGCCACTGCTGAGCTGCAGCTAAAAACTATCAAAGATCACTACAAAAATCCAAGAGTGACTGGAATGATGCTCAGGCTACAGCTAAAATTAACATACAATCAAACAGACTTTGATAGCGGGAAAGATCACAATTAGTCGCTCCTATTTAGGTCCACTCCTGCAGACAGAAAAACCAAACTGAGGAATAAAGTCCAGGTTTCATGTGTAATCCACAGACAGGGCAGCATGCTGTCAATGACTGTGGGGCAGAAGGTAGGTCACATTTAAAGACTATTACTTGAGCTGGGCAGGTCAGAATCATGAGACGCTCTAAGCCATGACAAGAACAGTTCACTTTAATTGACTGTTACCAGGGGGCTGAGGATTTCCCGGTGCTGAAAGACCGTCAGTAAGCCGTTTGTGAGGCAGACTTAGCAGATAAACTGAACGACACCTGACGCAACTTTCTGCAAGACCTAAGCCTTGAAAATAAAGAACTGAAACAAGACAAACAAATGTTGCTGATAAACCAGCAAGATGTACACCTAACCCCAGACCAGTGATTCCTAATTAGGGCTAAAGGTACCCCAGTAGGTACTTATACAAAAGTTAGGGGGGGTTCATGGAAAAATTTGCTCAACTTATAAAAATTAAAAATCCTCAAACAAACAAGTTGGAGCAGAAGCAGTTACAGTAAACTAAACATAGTGGCTATGGTGCAGAGTGGCTCCATAGTTTGAGGTTGTGCCAGTAAGAGCATCTGTCAACTCAAACATGCAGAGCTACCTGCTGTGATAACCCCATGTGACAAGGGAGCAGTGAAAGTGGATCAATTTTAGTGGATAAGGTGCAGGAAAAAAACAAATCACAAAAGTCTTTAAAATAAATAAATAGATAAAGCAGCTAATTAAAGTAGTCCTAACCAAAGAAAAGAAAAGAATATCGAATTATCATTAACAAAAGGTTGTCAGTTGTTTAGCTTATATGCTTTTAGCAGCTACGGTAACGGCTAAAACTATCACTTTAATAAGTAATGACTGCCTAAAACAGGACAAAAGAAACAGCAAAAACATAAGCGATAAATACATAAAATTGGTCACTGAGTTTAATTAAATCAAAAATTAGTGACTCTAATAGTAACTTCTAATTTAGTGGACGAATATTTAAATTAGTAAACCACTATTTATGGACAGCCAATAATTCTAGCTAATCATTTAGCTACTAGAAGTTACAGGATAAATATTTGAAATTGTCGATTAACAGAAGAAATATAACAATTGTCAAACTATTAGGGATAAATTAATGAAATCTGATTAAATGAATAGCTGTTATATAGAGTAGTAGCTACTACTAACTGAATGGACGAAGGGTTTACATAGTGGGCTAACAATTTATGGACAGATGAAACGGCTAACAATTTAGCTGCTACAGTTAGCATTTTAAAAGGCAAGATTACAGTGAACAAAAAAGAAATGAAATTAGAGATGAAAGATGAAATTTGTTGTTGGATGAAGGGTTAAATAGTATAGTTTTAGAGTAGATTAGAGATGTACCAATTGACCGACTATGGACCAAAACTGGATGATTTCCAGTGTTCTCGGCCTGGACCGGTGAGCGGCTGGTCAGCCTTCGATATGATTTATTACAAGCCCACTCATTTTTATGAATACACAACATGTGCACAATGACATGTGGCTCACAGCCACATGCTACGCTGTTACCATGGAAGTGAGTAAGGTAAAAAGTTTGCTAAAGTAAACCACAATGGGGAAACAAAAATGTTTGTAACAACAAACCCAATGACACATGTAAACATGCACATTTTAAACAAATGAAAAGCAACTAAAGCTAAAGCCATCCACAATACAAAGCCAGCCATAAGTCAGTATCCTCTGTAAGAGCCTCGGTATTAGCAAACAATCAAAGCAGTTAGGAGTGAAAAAGATAAAAGGGTCAATGTCCTGTTGTCTGGTGAAGCTATAAAATTAAGAAAGTACATGACATTTGTTTTGTTATATAAAAAGATTTGTGTCTGCTTTTATTTAGTAAGGTAAAATATGTCAGGTAAAGGTAGGTGTACAGCAACTCATTTCAGCACTTTATTTTCAGTTATTTCAGTAAGAGACGATCCTGTAACATACTGCAGTTTAGGGGAAATTTATGTTTAATAATTTCTTTATTTAATTAGCAAGTAAACAATCCAGATTAAAATGAGTTCGATTAAGCTAACATGAACATCAAAGGTGGGGTTTTGAAAATCAGTGCTTTGATTGTCCAGACTTCCTGTGCAGACAGAGTGACGGTATGTTGCAGGTGAACTTGTTGACCCAGACTACGACTGTATCACTTCACCAAGAGCCACCCAGAAGCAGGTCACTGAGGTGAATGCCAATATTTATGCTCTACTCCTCTCAAAGCTTAAACCTGTATGGAGCTGGGCAAACGTTCAGGATCCTAACATGTTATTGATAAACTGTTAGCAGCACAGTGACGTGAAGTTTCTATTGAGGTATTTCCTGAAGAGATTTGAACTCTGAACTTCTGTGTTTCCGGTTGTTCAGCTCCTTGACATTTTCTTGCTGTCTGATATTTAAATGATAGAACTTAAGTTCATTCAGAAAAAAAGGTCAGAACAGGACCTTAAGTAGCAGACGCAAAAGAACACGTGCCTTACAAGAAATCAAGTCTTTTCCTTTACTCTGTTCACATTAAGCCTCTTATCGAGCCATAACCAATTTAGAATCAACAGTTCTAAAGGAGCAAGCTGGAACCCAAACAGGCACGAGGACAACATGGAAAATCCACACAGAAAGGCGCTGGTATTTTCTCAGGATTCACTAGCAGAACCTAGAGGTTAGCAGTGTTGCCTCACTGCAAGAAGGTCCTGGATTCAAATCTATTGGCTGCAGGTGTGAGTGTGACTGGTTGTCTGTGTCTCTGTGTTAGAGCTGTGACAAACTGGCTACCAGTATGACAGCTGAGAGAGGCTCCAGTCTGCCAGAGACTCTCAAACTGAGAACTGGTTAAAAATATAAATTTGATTTGCCTCTTCTTGATTTGTTATTATTTTTTCTTTATTTTTTATTATTTTGTTTTTTTGAGCTATTCAGAAGTGGACTTGCTAGTGTGTTTTGGATCGTTGTCCTGCTGCTTGACCCAAGTACCACTGATTTTTTTGGTAGAGAGCAGAATTAATGGTTCCTTCAATTACAGAAAGTCATCCAGCCAGAGCAAAGCAGTGAGACCATCACACTACCACCACCACTTGACTCCTTGTATGATGTTCTTTTTATGAAATGCTGTGTTTATGCTGCTTTATGGCAGATGTAACAGGACTTGAACTTTCCAATAAAGTTTAGCTTTTGTCTTGTCAGTCCACAGAATATTTTCCCAAAAGTCTTGGGGATCATGAAGATTGGTTTTTTTGGCAAATGTGAGCCTTTGTCTTTTTGTTCAGCAGTGTTTTTTTTCCTTGAACTCTTTCATGGATGCCATTTTTCCCAGTCTCTTTCTTATTGTTGAATCATGAACTCTGACTTAACTGAGGCAAATAAGGCCTGCAGTTCTTTATATGTCATTCTGGGTTCTAATATGACCTCTTGGATGAGTCGTTGATATGCTCTTGGAGTAATTTTCGTAGGCTGACCACTCCTAAGAAAGTTTATCACTCTTCCAAGTTTTCTCCATTTGTGGATAATCACTCTAAGGTGGTTCACAAAGCCTTAAAAATGGCTTTTCAGCCCTTTCCAAACTAATAGATGTCAATAACTTTGTTTTTCGATTGTTTTCTTAAATTGTGGCATGATGTGTTGCTTTAGGCTTGCTTCACTTTTTTTAGACAGGTTCTATTGTACTGATTTCTTGATTCAGCAGGTCTCAGTGTTGCTGGTGAAATTGAAATCAGCTTCATCATTCAACTTCATCATTTTTACAGCACTGTATATTACAGAAAGAGAGAAAGATATTGGGGAAATATGACTCCTTCCTCTCTTGCATTAGGAATCAGTCTTCAAATCCCTGATTAAGTGTACACTGTTTTCTGTCCCATTTTACATATAAAACTAAAATATAAGACAGCGCTTCAGATAAATGAACAGCGTAAAACAAATAAATGCAAAATAAAAATGATAATAAAGTTGCCATACACGTAAGAGTAATAAGAACTCAATAATCACTAGAATACAATGTGCTGCTCTGACAGAGACCATTATGTCAGCCATACAGAGTAATTTTACTTTTGCTATTTCCAGAGCATTTTCCTCGTGATACCTGTGTTAAATATAGCTACTTTTACTGGAATAAACACGGTGGTGGGATGTAAAAAGAAATACCTTTATTCAAGGAGTCGAGTAATTAGTTACTCAAGCATAAAACAAGTTCCTTAAGCTTTATTTGAGTTATTTAATTTTTCCATTTGCACAGTGTCTACTCTACCAGGTTTATCCGGCTGTTTTATCACAAGCACACGCTGCAGCTCGTGCATGTTTCTAACATTTAACATGCTGGACTTCTACGGTTGTTATTATTTACTTACTATTATATTTAAGCAGTGAAGATGCGACTGCGTCCAAGCATGATAAGAGCAGTTTAAAAATGTTGTGATGAGTTTCCCTTTAAGCATCAAATTGTGCGTATGCACAGCACAACAGTGTGTGAAGTAAACATCTCCTCACCAGATGGAGTTCTTGATCCTGAGCTGCAGAGCGCTGGCCTCAGCGCCCTGCAGCCCGGGGAGTAGGCCGGGCAGGCTCCCCGCCCCGCTCTCCGGCGGCGGCTGCTGCTGCTGGGGGTCCTCATCAGCCATCACTGGAGGTCACTGTGGGACGGGAGTGGACCGGTAGGGAGGCGAGGACAGGTGTAGTCGCCCGGCAGGGTTAAACATGGACCGGAGGACGTTGCGATGCTAGGGGGACAGCAGCGCGCCCTGTTGTTGTTGTGGCTGCCACCCTACGCTCCTCCGACATCGCTCGCTTCGAGCCCGGACTGCCGGTCAGTACTGGCGCCTGTGGAGCGGAACTACGAGCCGCTGTCAAACACGGGCCAACACATGAATATAAATAAAGGCAAGAGTAAACAGGCAACCTGACAGCTGCAAAACAACTAGCTAGTCCCTCCGGTGTGCTCCGCCTGCCCCGCACGTTATGATTGCTCTACATGTGCATGGTGAGTAGTAGCTGTCTGGCAGGCGCATGCGCATTGAGAGGCTCAGCATTAAAAACAAAATGTAAGCAGAAGACATCACTGACCGTGCCAGACTGCATTTATATAAACACACTCCTGCTTTACATGTGTGCTAGTTTCATTATTATTATAGCATTATTGTCTTTATTAACAGTAGCAGTTGTAATAGGATAGTATTATTATTAAAAACAAGAATTATAACAAATCCTCTACAGATTTTATTTTGCTCTAGGAGGGGTAAATGACTTTGAACCTTGATATACAGAAAGGTAACAAAAAACATAGTTACTTTTCAGTTAAAAGACAGATAAAACACAAAGCCATATTTAATATTCCTTTTTGTTTAATATAACAGTAAAACATGGAAAACTAGAAATAAAATGGACAATAAATAAGAAAGATTAAAAAGTGAACAAAACAGCTGGCTAAAACTGACTTGAAGCTAACTCTGGTACTTCTCCTAAAGTGCCCTGGAGAAAAGGTGTTGAAAGGTGTTAAAAACCTGAAGTTGTGACAACTCATTTCCTTGTTCCAGTTTTGATGTGGGGACAGCAAGGAGTGACTGTTCAGCTCATCGGAGAGACCTTTGTGTATTTGTACAAAGTATGCCAAGTCAGTGGGAGCCAAGCCACTTAAAACTTTAAAAGCAAACAATAAAATTTAAAATGGACAGACAACGAATGTGAAGAAGCACAAACAGGAGTAATATGCTCATGTTTGCTTGTCCTTGTCAGCAGACGAAGAGCAGCATTCTGGACCATTCGTAAGTGTGATATTGAGACCTGATTAATACCGACATAAAGTGCATTACAATAATCAAGGCGAGTGCTCACAAACTCATAAAACTCTTAGTCACAAAAGGTGATAAAAGGTTTAACTGTAGAGAGCTGCTGCTGCAAAAAGCTTGTCAGGTTAATTTGTCATCCCCACACTGTATCCCTGATCTAAAATAAGTCCATGTGATTTACATTTCTATGTTATTATTATAATGAAAAGAGATGGCACATATAACTTTTTTATGTCCGATACTGATACGATATCATAAATTTGGATATCTGCCGATACAGATATAAATCCGATATAGCACATTTTGTAATCAATAAAACATTTTTTTTTAAATATTTTGCTGCATTTTGTATAAGTTCATACTCAAGTTTATAAAAAAAAACAAAAAAAACAAAAATAAAGCTATTCTGTTATACCTGTATGCAAAAAATACACTGCACCCAAAATATTTCATAGTTCAGCAACACTGATCAGTCGAATAAAGTTAAACCTACACCATTCTCCCTATTCTTGTATTTTAAAGAGTACTTAGTGGAAATATTAAGCAACCTAACTACACTGAACAAAAATATGAACGCAACACTTTTGTTTTTGCTCCCATTTTTCATGAGATGAACTCAAACATCTGAAAAATGTTCTACATACACAAAAGACCCATGACTCTCAAATATTGTTCACAAATCTGTCTACATCTGTGTTAGTGAGCATTTCTCCTTTGCTGAGATAATCCATCCCACCGCACAGGTGTGGCATATCAAGGGGCTGATTAGACAGCATGAATATTGCACAGGTGTGCCTGTTTTTTGATGAAACTGAAATGTGCAGTTTCATCAAACAGCACAATGCCACAGATGTCGCAACCTTTGAGGGAGCGTGCAATTGGCATGCTGACTGCAGGACTGTCTACCAGAGCTGTTGCGCGTGAAATGAATGTTCATTTCTCTACCATAAGCTGTCTCCAAAGGTGTTTCAGAGAATTTGGCAGTACATCCAACTGGCCTCACAATTGCAAACCACATGTAACCACACCAGCCCAGGACCTTCACATCCAGCATGTTCACCTCCAGGATCGCCTGAGACCAGCCACCCGGACAGCTGCAGCAACAATCGGTTGGCATAACCAAAGAATTTCAGCACAAACTGTCAGAAACCGTCTCAGGGAAGCTCATCTGCATGCTCGTCGCCCTCATCGGGGTCTGGACCTGACTGCAGTTCGTCGTTGTAACCGACTTGAGTGGGCAAACGCGCACATTCGATGGCGTTTGGCACATTGAAGAGGCGTTCTGTTCACAGTCCCAGTTTTTACTGTTTAGGGCAGATGGCAGACAGCGTGTGTGGCGTTGTGTGGGTGAGCAGTTTGCTGATGTCAACGTTGTGGATCGAGTGGCCCATGGTGGCGGTGGGGTTCTGGTATGGGCAGGCGTATGTTATGGACAACGAACACAAGTGCATTTTATTGATGGCATTTCGAATGCACAGAGGTACCGTGATGAGATCCTGAGGCCCATTGTTGTGCCATTCATCCACGACCATCACCTCACGTTGCAGCATGATAATGCACGGCCCCATATTGCAAGGATCTGTACACAATTCCTGGAAGCTGAAAACATCCCAGTTCTTGCATGGCCAGCATACTCACCAAACATGTCACCCATTGAGCATGTTTGGGATGCTCTGGATCGGCATATAGGACAGCGTATTCCAGTTCCTGCCAATATTCAGCAACTTCTCACAGCTATTGAAGAGGAGTGGACCAACATTGCACATGCCACAATCTACAACCTGACTGGTTTTCTACCCCCCCATAAAGCAAAACTGTGAACATTTCAGAGTGGCCTTTTATTGTGGGCAGTCTAAGGCACACCTGTGCAATATTCATGCTGTCTAATCAGCCCCTTGATATGCCACACCTGTGCGGTGGGATGGATTATCTCGGTAAAGGAGAAATGCTCACTAACACAGATGTAGACAGATTTGTGAACAATATTTGAGAGTCATGGGTCTTTTGTGTATGTAGAAAATCTTTCAGATGTTTGAGTTCATCTCATGAAAAATGGGAGCAAAAACTAAAGTGTTGTGTTTATATGTTGTTCAGTGTAATAGGGTTGCCAACTCACAGCAAAAAGAAAAAAGTAGGGAACCAGCCCCTACCCTCCACCGCATAATGCTTAATTGACGTAATCGACTTTAATTTAATGCACGTGTGTTTATAAAAAAAAAAACCCCACAGAAATCACTTCTTTTTCTACAATAATTAAACAGATTCAACTTCTTTCTTCAACAGAAATGCAGACTGCACAAACGGTACCTTCCCAAAGGAAAAAGTACTATACTAGTTTATATATTAGACTTAATAGTTCCTATATACATTTCTATACATTTTACATCAGATGAAAACGTTGGTTGTAAGATTCAGATAATTATTTGTTAAAAGCTAGACATGACAATTAGAAAGAAAAGTATGTCTTTGTGCCCCCCCCTTTCCCTGTCAATGCCCTACCTGGCCCCCTGGCAAAACATTGCTAGACCCGCCCCTGGACAGTTACCAGCCGTCAGCTACGTAGAAAACGATCTTGGTGTAGAAAGTAATATTAAATAAATTCTGACAACAGCTTATCAAGCTTAAACGTGCTGCTGTTGTTTATCCGCTGGTTTCCTCTTTCTGGTGCAAAGTGGGTGATAAACAAACAAGAGAGACGGGAGTCGCGACAGAAAAGCTGATCATTGATCTATTTCATGATTAAAGTAGCAACAGGAGAGGGAGGGAGAGAGGCAGTCGCTCCATATATCGGTTGTTAAGCTTAATGTGGGAATGCTTTACAAACATTCAGAGAACTTACGCACTTGCTTTACTTCTCTCTGGGTTAACTTTCTCTGAGATGAAATGCCAGTTTGGTAGCGAGGCTCCAAATGCTCAACCAGACCGCCGACAGGTCTCGCACAGCCGCTCTATCACGTGACACATACTGCTCCGACGTGCTAAGGTTATGAGCTGGGTTATGCCATTTTGCAAGTTTTGTGAGGTGCTTTTGTGATATTTAATGGATCGGATTACAATTTTTATTTCTCTCCTATATCTGATCCAGTAATTTAGGTCAGTATCAGACCGATACGAAATATCGGATTGGTCCGTGTCTAATTATTATTTGGCTACTGGATTATTTAACAGGTGGGATAGTCTTTCATGTTCTTGCCTAAACCTGTCTGAATAACTACACAGTTACTGATGTATCTATATTATTTTTCATTTGAATTGTCATTTGGACATGAAAACGTCATATTGTGGAGGTATGTAAAGACGACAGGAGGGTCTCAATATGTCTCACTCCAACTTCTTTATTAATGGCTTCACAACAACTCCACATACAAAAAGCGCCAAAACTCCACCCCAACACTTCCCTTAACCATGGGTGTGAGTGGAGCCACCTGGTGGTTCACCACAATATATATAATTACATGCAGTGTCTGCATGATAAAAATGTCTTAGGGACACTGGCGATGGCAAGCTATTGTAGCCACAGCTGCCCTGGGGCGCACTGACAGAGGCGAGGCTGCCGGACACTGGCGCCACCGGGCCCTCTGACCACCACCAGTAGGCAAACACGGGGTTAGTATCTTGCCCGAGGATATTTGGCATGCAGCCAGGAGGCAGCCTGGGATCGAACCACCGACCTTCTGATTAGTGGCTGACCTGCTCTGCCACCTGAGCTACAGCCATTTCTCTGTAATAAACTCTCTTTGCCAAAGATGAGTGATTTCTTGATCAGATGGATTTATTTTTTTAAAAATTATTTTGTTGTTTCAGCAACATTAAATTTAAAAACTGTACTTTTGAGTTAAAATATATTTTTATAATTTTAATAAATGACAAATTAAAAAGGCATGAACATTTTTTTGTATCAAACAAAATATCGAAACTGTGACACCAAAGTATTGAACCGAACCATGAATTTTGTGTATCGTTGCACCCCTAGTGTTTATATAACTATTTTATTTTTTTTACCCTGTTTATTTGTATTCATGTTCTATTCTCTTGTATACTTCATCCGCTTGTATGTTTTATACTCATTGTTTGTTCAATAAAGTTCTTGTTTGAATAAAACGTATCCTGTATTGCAATATTTTGGAATAAAAGGTTTTAAAAATATAGAATCTACTTAAAATAGATAAGAACAATCGACTTTGAGAGTGAAAACTAAATTGTGTTTTTGTTACTATTGATGCTGCTGAGAAATAAAGTGTTTTTCAATCCTGTTTTTTTTTTTTAAAAAGAAATCACTATCCCTTCAGCTTTTTTGTGGCAAAAAGTGTCAGTTTCTGCATAACAGGGGCGCTGGAGCCTATCCCAGCTGTCATTAACATCACATTGATTATTATGCAGTTATTTTTGTGCAAGGAGAGCAAAATAGACAAAACTCCCTCTCAGCTTGTTTGTTGCCAAAAATGGCCACCTTTTGTTTACCTTCACAAAATGCTATAAAATTTAGATATATTAAAACATTTTTCTACTTTGACCAACTTGAGTCTTTAAATTAGCACCAGTCCTTGTCACTAAAACCAGACATTTATCTAAATTCATTTTTTTTCCTTTAAATTCCAGGTAGATTATATATTACCATCACCAGTGTGTGAATGTGTGTGTGAAGGGGTGAATGACTGAATGTAGTGTGAAGCGCTTTGGGGTCCTTAGGGACTAGAAAAGCGCTATACAAATGCAGGCCATTTACCAGTAACCTTTCAGAAAAAAGGGGATAAAGGTCTAATTTTTTTCACCATATAATTGATGAAACTTTCTATTTTTTTCAGTTGAGCATCAGGGACAAGGCTGTCTTGCAATTGTTGAGGTCACTAGTGTGCTCCCCATTTCTTCCAGGATCACTCTTCATTTGTAGGTTTTAGAGGACTCCTACTACTGTGAAGTGGTTTTCATGGGAAAAAGGCATTGTATTCCAAGACATCTGGGAGATTGTAGAAATGAGCAGCAATGGCCTTCTTGCCATCTTTCTAGAAAAATAAGTGATCTGGAAGCTGTTAGGCTTACTTACAGCAGTAGCACTTTCTGCACCTGCATAAAGGACACATTTACTAGCAGTGTTTGTTACTGTATGTGCTACAGCTGCAGCTTTGAAATTTTTTTTTTCTTTATTTTTTTTTTTGGAGAGTTAAAAATTTGGCTATGGTATCTTGTTATGAAATGTACAAGAGTAAAAGTGTTTTTAGCATGTGCTTCAAAGCTAAGTTTGACTGGGAAACTCAAAGGTCAATAACCTGCATCAACAGAAATTCACTGCAGCCTGTGTAATATTTGATGCGTCATAATATATTCCAGTGTATCTTGCAAATTGTAATGTCATGTACAAACTATTAGATCCTTAAGATCAAACCTGTGTCATTCTATTGGTCCATTGCAGTGTAGTAAGTCATCAAAAGCCCCTATATGAAACTAAGAATCCATCCATCCATCCATTCGCTTCCGCTTATCCTTTTCAGGGTCGCGGGAGGCGCTGGAGCCTATCCCAGCTGTCATAGGGCGAGAGGCGGGGTACACCCTGGACAGGTCGCCAGTCTGTCGCAGGGCCAACACACAGGGACAGACAACCATTCGCACTCACATTCACTCGCACATTCACACCTAGTGGCAATTTGGATTTTCCAATTAACCTATCCCCACAAGCTACATGTCTTTGGACGGTGGGAGGAAGCCGGAGTACCCGGAGGGAACCCACGCAAACACGGGGAGAACATGCAAACTCCACACAGAAAGACCCCTGCCTGAAACTAAGAATATTACATGAAATTGGTTGTTGGCCAAAAATGGGTAAATGATGAAATTGCATGATTTAGCACTGTCAATAACAAGGAATTTTAAAATTTCATAATAATGGGTTTCGGGTGGCCAAAGGTTTCCATGATCGAGGCAAGAGGAACAATGTTCAGTGTATATATTTTTGATGAATTTAAGAAGCTGAAAATTATTAAAGCTGAAAAAAACTAGACCCTTTCATTCCATTGGCATAAACACAGCAAAAATGGTCAACAAAAAAAAAAAAGAGAAAGAAGTGGCCACAAATGGCCAGGATAGAGACCAGAGGGTTAATGCGTAAAATGTATAAAAATATTATTAATTACAGGGTAATACATTACTGTTAATAGCAACTGTAAGCTTTTTATTTTGAAGTTACAAGTATAAACAATTCTGTTACATTTACACTAATTTTTTTTACTGTTGAACTACTGATTCTTAAATCAATGCAGTGAAATACATCAGCCCAATCATTGCAAACTTAGAAATCGGATGTCCTTGCAGAGCCATAACTCCATCTTGTACATCCGATTTCGACTGAAGCTGTCTGGTGAGGCTTGCTATGTCCATTTTGATTGTTAATGGTTAAAAATGTTCTTCTTTTACTGTTACTTTTTGTGGATGACAAGGTTTAATACAACTTAAAAAGACACACACACACACACACCAAAAAAAGTAACTCCGCCAGAGTGCCTATTTCGGGTCACTTTTGCCGGTCCAAAGTCCGGATAAAGGAGGAGGGTTGGAATTATTGAAAACAGTAACAAGAGAAAAGAAAAAAATAATTTGTAGTTCTAAATATATTTCAAATGCTTTTAGGCTGTTTTTTTTTTTGTTTTGTTTTTTTAAATCACTCCGTCTCTTCCACGATGTTATTTCTCTCCTACAGCGTCTGTTACAATTACATAGGCAGGACCAATTATGCAAATTGGGCGATGACGTCATTTAGCTACTTCTAGCGACTTTTAGGACACCGATTATCCTTACTGAAGAGTTGACAACACTGCAAAAGACATTGCAGAGTGCAGAATGACTTTTGAGTTAGGTGTGGTTGGTGGCTATCTAACCAGTTCTGTCTTCAAGGGAAGCCTCTGGGCCAAAATATTGCTTCTATGTACTTAGTTATTACAAAGACACGGACCGTATTCTGTCATTCACCCTCTGATGTAATCACATTGAGTCTGCATGAAATAAAATGTTAACATATGACTAGGTTTCCTTTATGTGTATTAAAATGAATATTAAGTGTGAGTAAATGTTTTTTATATAACAAATAACTCAACAACTATCCGAGTACCCCTTTTTTAAACATTATTTTTAGTATTTTAGCACAACGTCGATAAACAATGACTTGCTGTAATCGTCTAAAAATCTCCGTAATTGTCTTTCATGGGTTGCCGTACTGTGCCCGCGGTGTACCAGCTGTTGCTATGCAACCATTAACGCGTCGTTTCGGTCTGCGACACGATGGCGGCAAGAAGTGCTGATAAAAAGGTCCAGCCCTTCATTTCGCAGGTTTGTAACATTACTTTTTCATGTTAATGTCTCTCAGACCATTAAGCTGAGCTTTTTAGTTGTGCCTCACCAAAATGTTTTACTAACTGAAGTAACTATGGCAACCGTTTCTGCTTCCGCCAACAGGAGCACTGACAAAGCAAAAAAATACATACAAAAAAACAAAACAAAAAACACCAAAACATAACATCACAGTCTCATTCTTACTGTTGCACATCAAAGTTACAAAAAAGAGCCTTATAATATGGCATAGCCATGTTCTAGTGAACTGGATGACCTCTGATAGTGATAATATAAAATAATGCAGCACTTATAAAAAGAAATTAGAACAGCTAAGTACAGAACAAAGCAGGTAAACTAGCAAAAACACGTACAAAAGGTGGAAAATAGTTAAATAGAAAAAAGTAGAATATAAGAGCTTAACGAGTATAAATCTAACAAATAAATGCTGGTATTGTTGTATCAGATGGAAAGTGAAATTTGTCCTTCAAAGGGTTTTGTATGGATGCTTGTTTGTGCCACTGATAAAACATTATTTCGACTCACTAACTGAAACTTCTGAGAAAATAACTCAAAGCTGAGAAAATAGCTTGAAATTTGAGTTATGTTAAAATAATAAGTCAAAGGAAAACTTTTTTTCCATAGCTGTTGATAACTCTCCTGTTATGTCATTTTATGTTGATGCTTAGGTCAAGAAACGTCCATCCTCTACCAGTAAGGCTGAAAGGTCCAAAAGAGTTGAAATAAGGGGACAGTCAAAATCTGCTTCTGGTCAGGCAAAGAAGCACACAGATGAACTTTTAGCCAAAGAAGAAGAGTATAAGTAGGAGTTGTTCTCACACCTGCTTGCTTTATTTTTGTATATAGTAATTGCACTAACCCTTCTGATAATTTTAACATTGCATTTTAGTCTAAGTTGCTCATTTCTGTCAGAATAAGTTATATGTGGACTATTTCTTGCACTTGTTTAATCAGTAGTTCTTTAGGGCACTGACCAGTACTGGTTACCTATAATAATAAAAAGTAACTCCAGATAGAGTGACCCACTTGTATCACCAACAATCCTGCAGCACTAAATTTCAACTTGTTGAAAGTTGTTTATATAAATCTGCTTATTCATTATTTTATTTCCAACAGACTCCTTAATGCAGAGCTGGAAGCCAAAACAGCAGATTTAGTTAGACAGGCTGAGCAACTTATGGTAAGTTATTAACAGGTTTGCATTCAATAATTGGAAGAAAAAAATTTGTGAGCGCAGTAGCACTAAAAAAGTCAGATGAAAGAAGTTAAGAAGGGAGCATGCTTACTTTAAAGTCAAAACTCTGTGTTTATTTTAGAGAGAACAAAGTGAAGTTCTTTCAAAGCCTTTATCCAATGTCCTGCTCACAGACACTGAAGAAGAAGAGACGTCCAGGTAAAAGGTTTGATTTCCTTATCTCTGATCATTCGGATATATCATTTTAGCAAAACCACCTTGAAAAGAAAGATATTTTTTTATATTCATGTACATTTGCATCTCTCTGTTTAACTTTTCACTTGCAGGATAACAAAGACTCACAAATGTGCTGTGCAGCAGTCTGGTGTGAAGGTCTGTATCTCATGCATTTTGCTCAGCAGTTTGTATTATTGTTGTGGACGTTATCAGCTCTGTTCAGTTTTATTTTTTTTAGCAGAAGTTGAAAACAAGGTTTTTTATATTGGTATTTAAAGAAGAAAAAAGGCCCAGTACTATTAAAGAGAAACCCCATCAATCAGATGATCTCATATGAGCAGCACTTGTCTACTGTGGTAAGGAAAAACTCCCTTTTAACAGGAATAGACCTCACGGAGGAGCAGCCAGTGGGGAGTGAAGAAAACTGCTTGGGCATCTTAGAAAACGCCCCTCAACCAAAGCTCTTAACAGCTTAGCATAGGGAGGCTTCAGGTTCATGTGAGCCAGCCCAATTAGCTTTATTCAAAAGTAAGGTTTTAAGGCCAATCTCAAAAGTAGAGAGACTGTCAGCTGGACTCAAACTGGGAGCTGGTTCCACAAGAGAGGGGCATGATAACTAAAAGCGCTGCCTCCCATTCCACTTTTTTTTTCTTTCTTTTCTATTTTTTTTATACCTTGGAAACAACAAGTAAGCAATCTGTGAGTGAAGTGTACGGCGGCCCTGAGAGGTCAAACACACAGTAACATCATGGATGAACAAGTAAAGAACAGCAGCAGAAGTGATAAGATAATAGTAAAAAGCTAAAAGCAAACATTGATGAACAGCATTATATGAATCTTGTTGAAACCCCACGACACAAAACATAATCCTCCATTTCTTTGAAGTATGTCTCAGTGCAATCCTCCAGATGTTTTGGTTTCCAGCACTTCTGCAGCTGTTCCATTACTTTATCGTCTCTTCAGATACACTTCTTTTGTGAATTTGCTTTTTTAGCTTTTGTGGCACATTTTTCTATTTGCTGGTGTTTTCTTAAGTTGCAGTGTTTTTGACCTCTCAGGGTCACCTTAGAAGTGTCCTGTTGGGGTAACAAGGTGCTGTAAGTTCTTTAAGGTCACTTCAGTATTTTTGTGTAATTCTTTTTTAGGAGGCGACCAAAAGAATTGTTGCATCAAGATCACAAAATATGCTGAGTGGAAAACAAGTGAAAGATCCCCACTTTAAAACTGGGTGAGTTTTATTTGTATATAATTTCTAAATCCATTTCAAGCCTTTCTGCTCATAAATCTTTTGCGAGATTTATTCTCCAGGAGGAATCACAGTTTACAGGTTTTCAAGAAATTGTGCTTGATTGTTTCAGGAGCTCAGAGGATGATTTTGAAGCTGTAGAAGATTCTGCTAATTTATTCTTGGCAAAGACAATTCACAGCATGGAGGAGAAAATGAACAATGCTGTAGTTCATGAAAATGCTGTGGATGAAATACCTAACTTTGGAGACAATGTAGGATCAGGTAATGCTTATTTCACTTAAAAAATAATAAACCACATTTTTATTCATTGGGAACAACGACTAAATAACATGTATAGTTTTCCACGAATAGGCTTTTTTCTGTCAGATGATTTTTGCCCCTTGAGAATCCCAAATGAAGGCCAAACTGGAGCTTTGAGATTAATTAATTCATGTGATAAGTTTCATATGCTTATATAGATTTTTTTTACAAGCATATAAATCTGATTGTTGTCTCTTAAGGAGTTTCAGAAGCTCAAATACGAGTCCTGAAGGCAAAACTCCGGATTATGCAAGAGGAACTGGACCAGATCTCATGTGAATATTACAAGAAGGTAATGTAAATATTTATATATACAACTATAAACAGAAATGTTGCTGCTGATGCCTTACATTAGAGAAACAAAAGTTACTTTGGTAAAATATATAGGGTTATTTGTCCTGATCCTTAGATTGTTTAACACAGCATGGATGTATTATTGTATCTGGATTGTTTTTTCTACTGGCCAGACTGAAGTGTCTGAACTTATGTCTCTGCAGGATGATGAAAACACAAAGCTTAGCGCAAAGATTAAGGAGCTGGAGGAGGATCGAGCCCGGCTGCAGAAGACTGTGAGCATTCAGCAGACACAAATCGAGAAGCACCGAGCTTTAGCTGCAGAGTCCAACAAAAAATGTGATGGACTTCAACTGGAAGTGTCTGGTTTGAGCAAGGTGTGTGTCGCCAACAGCTCAGAGCAAATTACTACTGCAACAATTTCTTTAAAACAAGCAGTAAAACTGGACAGCATAATACATCTGAGCTGCTGTTGTGTGTCACCTGTTTTTGTGCTCTGTGTAGGAGGTAGAAAATCTGAATAGATCCCACAAACAAGCAGCAGCTGTCCACAGCACGGTAGAGGTCCGCCTGAACCGAGCTCTAGAGGAGGTGGAGAGGCTGAAGACTCAATTGAACAAAATGAAACAGGAGAAAAAGGTAACAGCATTAAAACAAAGATTCCTGTATAAACATGTCTGTGTTTTCTATGTTTGTCTTTATATCAGAAATACACACAAGTCAAAGAAATTAAAGGAATACTTTTTAATCAGAGTACAGCATCAAGTCAGTTAAACTTGTGGGATATTGATATGGTCAGTTAAGTAGCAGAGGGGGTTGTTAATCAGTTTCAGCTGCTTTGGTGTTAATAAAATGAACAGCAGATGCACTAGAAAGGGAACAATGAGACAACAGCCCAAGACAGTAATAGTTTTACAGGTGGAGGCTGCTGACATTTTTTACCGCTTCATCTTATCTGAGGGCTCTGCTCTGAGTCTGCATAATAAAGGGAGGATTTGTATGAATTCAATTCAATATAAAACAACTCTCTTACCAATTTGCTTTGTGTACAGGTCTATGGAGTGACAGTGGTGATTTTCCAGTGTCTGTACTGAATAACGCTACTTTAACCTTCATCTTGTGATAGCTTCTGTAACTATCTCTAAAGTTAACAGGTCAGTTTTGACCCGTGTCTTAAATCAGCCAAAGAAAATAGCCTCAGAACGGTGTTTAATCATCCAGTGTGTTTGTTGCCTATCAGTTACCTTGTTAGGCTGCCTTATGTCTGACAATATTGGTTTTAATTTTTTTGGCATGGCCTTTCAGGTCCTTTCTCTCCTCAGCATACCTTTTGTTTCTATCTAAAAAAAATTGTAAATCAAACCTCAAGAGAATTTAGAAAAAAAAAGGTTATATTACCTACTATTACTGAGAAGTGTTATTGCCTATAGTAACACTTTTATATGGAAAGGAACAAAATATTCTTTAGCGGTCACCTGTGGCCCTGGGTTGAACCTCAGTGGAAGGAGCTGCACCCATCTCTCCTATACATCCTTGATGGGAGCAAGTATATCAGATGTTGCTCTAGTATGTCTGCTGTAAAATCTAAGGACTATAAAGGTCTGAAGCAACATTGTTGCCTGAAAAATAGTTCTGCCTGTCGATGCTTGGTCTCGCTGCTTCATCTGTACACTGCAGCAAGAAGGGCACCATTATAAGCATTCAGGTATTCCTCATCAGTGTCATTCCAAATGTCACTGTGGACTTTTTTTCCTTCAAGGGCTGTGATAGCCATGATGACTTTTTTTTAGTGACAATGGCATGAACAAATCAAAACACGAGCAGGTTCGCACCTGTGACCTCATCAGATCTGTCTTTGTCCTCTGGTTGATAATCTATATTATCCTCCTCCTCAGAAAGAGGGTCATCCATATTGCTGTGCTGTTTTATGTCCTCAAAGAAATTATCCAGAGCTTTGCTTTTTATAACTCTTCTTAATTTTGCATGCCATTTGCATGCTGCAAACTTGTGATGTGTACTCTGCAAGTCACCAACTATACTGAGTTGGTCTTATATGACTTGCGTGTCTGTACATTTCTATCTGGATGACCATTTCAATGAAGCAGTAGGTATAAAAAGGGCTGTTTGTTCAGGGTAAGAGACAAATGGGAAAAGAGAGAAGCCCCTAACGTCGCTCTGACAGTGATTGAGATCAGTGTTTATGATTTTAGTTTTGGGTCTAATTATTGTTTTATAGTCTTATATTATCTGCTTCAATATCTATAATCAAGTAAAATGGAATATATATATATAATGTGTATGCAGGATATATAATGATTTTTGTTTTTTCGAGTGGTCATGTTGGGCCGCCTGGATCAAAAATGCCAGGACAGATTTTTTTTTCCAGTCCAGTCCTATTAAAAAGCAGACTTCCATTGCAGGTATAAACACTACCATCAAAATAAAACATTCGTTTAAAATACAGAGGTTTAAAACCAATAACAAAAACAAAATTCCAATATGTAATCATTAAATCTTGTTATAGAGACACAACAGCCACAAAGTGTCTTATATTTATTTGTATATCAGCTATTCTAATTAAAGAGGCATAGCAGAAAAACTTTTATAGACATGAATTCATAGGTGTAGTTAAAGATACAGAGAAAAAATATGAGTTAAGGTAATGCTATTATGTCCCTCACACCAACATCTTATTTTGAAGATCTTTCACATGTACATAGAACTGAATTTTAAGCCGCACACTAAAATATCTGCTCTGACAACTTCCGATTGCACAAACAAGGTGAGGTCCTGCTGAGCCTGCACTAATTTCTGCTTTTTGCCTTCTTTTATAAATAAGGACAAAATAACTGAGGAACATCAGAGTAAAGAAAATTTGCTGGCTGAAAACAAAATGCTAAAAAAGCAGAAAGCCGAACTCATCATGGCCTTCAAGAAACAACTGAAGCTAATCGACATTCTCAAAAGGCAAAAGGTACGAGTCATCATGTTACTCTGTTAGTGGATACTGTGCTTAGTTTTTAATCTTAAGGGGTTTTTTTTTTGTGTGTGTGCAGATGCATTTTGAAGCTGCTAAGCTGCTGAGCTTCACAGAAGAAGAATTCATGAAGGCTCTAGACTGGGGGAAGTAATAACCACTGAATGTCTCCACTTCTATTTTTTAAAAGCTAAAAAGCTTAACAGTGGTCACTGTTATTTTAGGATACTTCTTTGTGTTGTAGGCCTCCGTTGTCTCTCAGAACATTGTCAGAAAAAATGATAAGTAGATTTGGTTTGTCTCTTCAGTTAAACATTGGCAGACTGAGTTGCCACGTCTGTTTGGAATGATGTTAACTCAGTGCCTGTCAGCACCTCTTAATAAAAATATGTCCCTGAATCGGTCCCTTGTATCTATACTTCTGTAACTCTACACTGCCCTCTAGTGGCAGATTGGAGGAGAAGCATCTAATCGTTGGCCTCCCAGCCATCATCAGAGAACGCATCAGCCTGACGTGTTTTAAAGTGTTTTCTGAAGTCTTCGTCTAAGTGTTCCAGGTCATCCTCCCGCAGCAAGCCCTGGAAACAAAACACAAGCGGTCATACATGTGTTTGATCTGAAGCTGCATAAAATTATTTGTGACTTGTGTACCGCCTCACACCTTAGGCAAGTATCCAAGGAGTTGTGTCGCATGACGCTTCAGAAGCCTCTGCCTCTCTTCTTCAACGATCTGTCTCCGCAACGCCTCTTTCTGCTCCTCAATCGCTCTCTCTTTAGCCTCCAGCTCCTGGAAGAGCAATCAAAATATCACAAAGCACATCATTAAAAGTATACATTAAAATAAAAAAAAAATGATCAAAGAGAGTAATTTGTACCATGTCGGCCTCCTGCTGTCGTCTTCTGTCCTCTATTAGTTTCTCCACCTCACGTTTGTGTTCAAGCTGCTTCATGCGTCGTTTCTGGGCGTTCATCTGCTCTATACGGTCGTCCTCTGCGAACTTGGCCATCATCATCTTCCTGAAGGCCTCCTCTTCCTCTTTCTCAGCCTGCCTCCGCATCTCTTTGAAAGCCAGCTGCTCCTGGAAGGTCTGTTGCATCATCAGCCTCTGTCTGATTTTCTTCTCCATCTCCTCCTGTTACACAAAAGAGTAAGAGCGAGTGTCACCAGTCTGTCACACAGAGAATCAGACAAGCATTCACACCATACAGTCAATTCAGAATCGCAACATAACACTCTTTTTCCTGTGGAAGGAAGCTGGGCAGAGTAAAGCTCCTTACGATTTCTCTCTGCCTGTTAGCCTCTTCTTGCTCTTCCAAATAAAGCTCCTGACGAACGCGCTCCATCTCTTCACGCTGTTGCCGCTCCTCCTCAATCTTCACGCAGAGCTGCAGAGGACAGAGACGTTAGTTACAGATGCACTCCGGCGTCGTCACCAAAGAGTTAAGAAGCCGAGAGTCTTCACCAATTTATGAAGATGCTCCTTCGCCTCTTCTCTCTCTTTGAGCTTGGCTATCCTGTCCTTCTCCATGTGCTGTTGCTGCATGGCAAACTCCATGATGCGCCGGTTCTCGGCCTCCATCCTTTCTCGCTCCATGCGCCTCCACTCGGCCTGCTGTCTCTTGAACTCTTCGATATGCTGCTGAGTGGCTCGGACTTTCTCCAGTTTCAGCTGCCGCTCCCTTTCAGGAAAACATTTCAAAAAGTCACTCATCCTGTGCTACCTCTGCATCCCGTTTAGAAGGAAGCTGTTGTCTGAGACACTTGCTATTGTTTTTTGCAGGTATTTTTTTAACTAACCATGAAGAGATTATGAATTAGTAGCGACTCACGTCTGATCCTCCTCGTAAATCTTCCTGACGATCTCGTCCACCATGAGCTTCTCTTTGAGGAATTCCTCATACGCTTCCTGTCTCCTGCGCTCCCTCTCCATGAGCTGCTGCTCCAGCTCTTTCTGATACTGCACCATCTCCTCCTGGCGCTTCTGCTGCAGCTTCTGCTGCTCAACGGCTACCCGCTCCCGGTCGCTCCTCATCTTGCGAGCGTAGTCTGCCTCTTCCCGCTAAAAGACACATCATATTTATACAACCTACAGACTTCAGAGCAGCCTTTGTATTCTTTGTACTTACCCAAAAGTAGTAGTTTTGGGTGGGGAGAGTTTTGGGTGTTTTCTGTTAAAATTTCCACACTTCAAGAGTATTTGTTATATTCAAAGAAAGTCTGCCCTCAGGACTCACCATTGTCTCAAACCTCATGGCCTCCTGCTCAGCAATCTGTGCGGCTCTGTCCTTGTTCAGGTACGCAGATTTCAGCTTCAACTCCAGCTCTCGAAGCTCCGTGCTGAAAAATACACAGAGAAAATATTTAACAGGCAGAAAGTGACAAATGTCAAATGTGTTTGTTTACTGACCCAGAGCCTCCAGTAAGTCAGGGTAACGAGGTCAGTGTGTGTGTGTACCTGTTCTCTTTGATATACTGCCTCATTTTCTCCTCTTTCTGCTTATCGTGGTTGATGCGGGCCAGCTCCCTGGCCATTCTCTCTTCCTGTTCAAGCTGCTTTTCCCGGTTAACTCGATCCTCCTCTGCCTGCGAATCACATTTATTTATCACATTTAAAGCTCAGATAAGAGAAAAGTGTCAGAGGGATATTTTTTCAAAGTTTGGATCTAAAATCTGTAGTCAGTTATTGATTATGAAACAAAAGAACTCCTGGCCACAAACATGTGCTGCTGTCTCTCTGTGATCTTTTGTTCTGTATTTCTTTCTAGGGGTAAATATCATATAATTTAAACTCAAGGATAAGACAAAGTGCCCCCTGATGCTCTAGGGGCTTGAGTCTGTGCCCAATAGGCACTGTTCCTGTCAGCACTGTCAGTATTGGCTTTTTAAGGATTAACTATACTAAAAACAAACTCAAAGAACAAGTTCTTCTAGTAATCAAGCAGAAATCTGGGAACAACCTTTGAATCTTCCAGTATGGTGAAGTATCAAGTCACAAGGCATTAAAATTAACATTTTTAGTTGAATTAACATTTTGGATCCATGGACAGTAAACTCCACACATCTTAATCCGATCAAGACTTGGTCAATACTTTAAAAAGCATGTCTTATTTTGGACTGTAAAGAGTTTAGCTGCAAAGATACTGGTCTGATGTAAAATCAGAAATGGAAAATATATTAGATCTGAAATTGGAGACAAATTCCAATAGGTGAGGCTGAGATGGTCTGGACAGGTGCAGCGGAGGGACATTGGATATACTGGACAAAGGATGTTGAAGATGGAGCTGCTAAGAAGGAGGAAAAGAGGAAGATCTTAGGGGGAATTCATGGCTATAATTAAGGAGGGGGGGTTGGTGCTATGGTGAGATAGGAGTTGATCCACTGTGGTGATGGGAACAGTGAAAGAAGAAGATTATATATGTAAATGGAGATGGTCTCAAAATCTCTTATTCTATGCCTTTATACTAGATGTATTCCATTACTTTATTTATGCTGCAAGGAAAAACAACTACTGCTTGATTTAGTTTCATTTGGATACTTTACATACATTTTAATTAATTCCAGAAGAATTTTATTTAGTTTTTCATTTGAAGTATTTGCTATTATGCTGAAAGGATTTTTCTGATTAAAAATTTCACCAGATTTCAGAATGGATCCATCTCTCACCTGTAAAAGTGAAAACCAATATATTCAGAAAAATAAATCCGAATAGAGCGTGCTTAAATGTCAATTGTCACCCCCGAAACAGACACACAAACCTTGAGCAGTGCGCTCTCTATCTGCTTCTCCTTGAGCTCCTGCTGCACCTGTCGCAGATACCTCCTCCTCTCGAAGCCCTCCTCCTCCCTCAGGCTGGCCTGGACCTGCCGCTCTCTGTCCACCCGCTGGGCCTCCTGCTGCCGGTGCTGCTCCTGGACCCGCCGCTGAGCCATTAACCTCTGCTGGTGGCTGTACATCCTGTTACCACTCTGTGTCCACAACAATAACACGGGAGGAGAAAACACGTGACCAGAAACCGGCGTTATGTTAACTTTGAGGTCGTGAACTAGCAGCCAAGCTAACGTTAAATTCGCTTCTAGGATTTACCATGTTTGAGGTTCTTCTCCTGGATTCCCGCTTTCTCAACTCAAGCCTTTAACTTTCTTTAACGCAGAAAACTTCGAATGTACTGAAGCGAATGTTAATCCTCGGTGTTTCTGAGCGGGTCAGTAGCTGCCGCAGGTTACCTCGGTCAGTTGTTTAGCGTTTTGTTGTCCTGGGAACGCTTGGTCTTCCTAAACTGGGCCAATGAGTGAGCGTTGGCAGTGACGTCAGGCCCGGGAAACTCAAACCGGTTTCAGGATGGAGGATTGTTTCTAGGATACACGCCATGAATAACTGACGCACTTCTGAAGGCAGGTGAATGTTTATCACAGTGTTAACAATGTGTCTAATAAATTGTCAGAAGAAAAGAACAATAGATTCCACGTTAATATTTGATATAGGAATACTTTTGCTATCAGTTTAGAGTTTTAGTTTTCAGTTGTTTTCAGCTGAGGTTAGCTTTAGGAGATGCATTGCTTTTTCCATTTTAGCTTCTAATATTTTTATTTCGTTTCATTAATTTTTGATTAGGTCTCGGAACACTGTGAACGGTAGTACCAACAGCAACTAGTAGCGAGGTCTCATTACCACAGGAGGCTGCTGCTGCAAGCACTAGCTGTAGAGAAGTGAGGAAGAGATGAGAACCATAAATGCCAGGGACAATTTTTTGTCTCAGTCCAGCCCTGCTCATAGTAACAAGTCTGACCAAAGTGACTACAAATGTTTTTTCCAAGTATGTCTTTTTAGTTTTCCTCCTAAAGAAATCTCACCACTAGCTTCAAGATCAAAATATTTCCTTGATTAAAAGAGGTGTATGTGGCCAACAAACAAATCACACTCAAACTGGCTTGTATTAAAGATTTATTTACATAACAAAGAAGAGGAACACTTGGATCTAAGCCAAGAATGTTGATCAGAGGAAAATGTGTTCTAAGGGGAACCATAGTTTTATAGGAATGTATTAAAAACCGGTTGGATGGGGGTACATTTATAGCGCCTTAATAGACATAGATGCATTTACAAACTTGCTGTACTGTACAAGTGAAAGATCGTTTTTTTGTTTTTTTGTTTTTTAAACAAACCTTCTGACATTTCAAGCCAAGTAAAACAAACACACAGTATTGTAAAAAATATTTCCCGATCCCCCCCCCCCAGTAATTGTAAATCAAAACCCATCTAGTACCTAATCCAAAGGTATTTATTTTATAAGCTGGAGCTGTCAACTCAGTTAACACAGTGAAATCTACCTAATCTTTCACTCAATGCTAAAATATTCAGGTTATGTTCACCTTTAAAACGCAAACCTTTCAGAGCTGAGATCACTTTCCATGTGGGGAGGGAACCCCCCCCCCCAAAAAAAACATTCCACGTATTTTCCTAATGGTTTAAATCAGATGTCTTAGTGTTGATAAACTTACTTAAAACCAGCAGGTGATCAAGGTAAATATGTGCTACATCACTTTAACATTTTTACACTTGCTGCACAGCAACCTGACTCTATATAAAGGGAGCAGCTTTGAGGTTCATTACAAATAAAAAATGAAAGGAAATAAAAAGCACATACACAATAGTAGCAACCACACATTAAAACCCCAAAACACTTTGACTGCCTCTCACTTCCTTGATCCTCTTCCTCCTATCCTAATTAATACAAAACACCAGGAAAACCTATGGATGGGCCCAAGCTGCTTAAACATTCAGTAATTACAATATTTTTGCAGGCAAACTTTTAGGAGGACTACATGCAGAATTTAGGT